>NW_026991423.1:0-80793 GCF_036370855.1 Dromaius novaehollandiae | reverse complement strand
ATGACCCCCCCCACCTCCCCACAGGGCCCAGGTGTCCGGGCCCCCCCCATGACCCCCCCACCCCCCCCAGGGGGCCCAGGCGTCCGGGACACCCCCCATGACCCCCCCCCAGAGGGCCCAGGTGTCCGGGCCTCCCCGCCCCCCCATGACCCCCCCAGGGGGCCCAGGCGTCCGGGCCCCCCATGACCCCCCACCCCCCCCCAGGGCCCAGGCGTCTGGGCCCCCCTGTGACCCCCCCCCCCACGGGGGCCCAGGCGTCCGGGTCCCCCCGCCCCCCCATGACCCCCCCCAGGGGGCCCAGGCGTCCGGGACACCCCCCCATGACCCCCCCCACCTCCCCACAGGGCCCAGGCGTCCGGGCCCCCCCCATGACCCCCCCCACCCCCCCGCATGGGGCCCAGGCGTCCGGGTCCCCCCGCCCCCCCATGACCCACCCCAGAGGGCCCAGGCATCCGGGACACCCCCCCATGACCCCCCCCACCCCCCTGCATGGGGCCCAGGTGTCCAGGCCCCCCCATGACCCCCCCCACCCCCCCCCACAGGGCCCAGGCGTCCGGCCCCCCCCCCCATGACCCCCCCCACCCTCCCAAGGGGCCCAGGCATCCAGGACACCCCCCCCATGACCCCCCCCACCCCCCCCCCACAGGGGCCCAGGCGTCCGGGACACCCCTCCATGACCCCCCCCCCCCACCCCCCGCATGGGGCCCAGGCATCCAGGCCCCCCCATGACCCCCCCCACCCCCCCCACAGGGCCCAGGCGTCCGGGACCCCCCCGTGACCCCCCCCCGCAGGAGCCCAGGCGTCCGGGTCCCCCGCCCCCCCCATGACCCCCCCCAGGGGGCCCAGGTGTTCGTGACACCCCCCCCATGACCCCCCCCCACCGCCTGCATGGGGCCCAGGCGTCTGGGCCCCCCATGACCCCCCCACCCCCCCCCACAGGGCCCAGGTGTCTGGGCCCCCCTGTGACCCCCCCAACAGGGGCCCAGGCGTCCGGGACCCCCCTGCCCCCCCATGACCCCCCCATGACCCCCCGCATGGGGCCCAGGCGTCCGGGCCCCCCCCCGTGACCCCCCCGCCCCCCCCCAGGCTGTTCAGCCTGACGCTGCAGCGCCTGGTGCTGGGCCGGGCGGGGGCCCAGGAGCTGCGGGAGCCCCCCCGCGCCGTCCTCATCGCCGTCAAGCTGCAGGTGGGTGCTGGGGGGGGGGCAGCACCCATGGGTGGGGGGGCACCCACTGGGGGGGGCACTCACGGGGCGGGGGGGGAACCCGTGGGGCAGCACCGGGGGCGGGGGGGGGACCATGGGTGCGGGGCAGCACCGGGGAGGGGGCACCCGTGGGTGGGGGGGCACCCCTGGGTGGGGAGGGCCTGTGGGTGGGGGGCACCCACGGGCAGGGGGCACCCACATGTGGGAGGCAGCCGTGGGGGGGGCACCTATGGGTGGAGGGCAACTGTGGCAGGGGAGCACCCTGGGGGGGCACCCATGGGTGGGGGGCACCCATGGGTGGGGGGAGGCAAATGGCTGCAGCCCATTGGATCGGGTGGGGGGGGTCCCATGGGTGCCCCAGGGTGCAGCTGGGGGGTCCCAAAGGTGCCCCATGGAGTTTTGGGGGGGTCCCAGGGCTCTGGGGGGAGGTCCCAGGGGTGGGGGCGGTCCCATGGGTGCCCCAAGGTGCAGCTGGGGGGGTCCTGGGGGGTGCGGAGGTCCCATGGGTGCCCCAGGGTGCAGCAGGGGGGTCCTAAGGGGCTGGGGGGACCCATGGGTGCAGCGGGGGGGGGTCTCAGGTGTGTGGGGGGGTCCCCAAGGTGTCCTAGGGCCTTTGGGGGGCCCTGGGGGGGACTGGGGAGACCCTAGAGGGTCCCTGGGACTCGGAGGGGGGGCAATGTGCACCCCGCAGGGTGCCAGCACCCATGGGTGCCCCCCCACCCATGGGTGTCCCCGAGTGACGTGGGGGCGGGGTCCCCAAGGTGTCCAGGGGCTTTGGGGGAGCTGGGGAGACCCAAGGGGACTCTGGAGGGGGGGGGATGTGCACCCCGAGCACCCATGGTGCCCCCCCACCCATGGGTGCCGCGGGGGGGGGCCACGCAGGGCTCCAAGCGCATCCTGCGCTCCAACGAGATCGCGCTGCCGCCCGGGGGGCTGCTGGAGACCGAGCTGCACCTCACCTTCTCCCTGCAGGTGGGTGGGGGGCACCCATGGGTGCCCCCCCGGCGGGACTCCCCCCCGGGGAATGACCCCCCCCAGGGAACCCCCCCACGGGCACCTAAACCCCCCCAGGGACCCCCACCATGGGGGACTGACCACCCTGGGACCACCCGGACCCCAGGACCCAACGGCCACCCACCCTTGGGACCCCCCACCCATGGGTGCCCCACCAGCACCCCCCCACGGGCACCTAAGCCCCCCCAGGATCCCCCGCCATGGGGAACCGACCACCCTGGGGACCCCCCCTACAAGCACCCGGACCCCAGGACCCAACAGACACCCACCCTCGGGACCCCCCACCCATGGGTGCTCCCCGCTGGGACCCCCCCCGGGGACCTGACCCCCCCCGGGGACCCTCCCATGGGCACCTAAACCCCCCCAGGGACCCCTGCCATGGGGAACCGACCACCCTGGGGACCCCCACTATGGGCACCCGGACCCCAGGACCCAACGGACACCCATCCCCGGGACCCCCCACCCATAGGTGCCCCCCCACCGGGACCCTCCCGTGGGAAACTGACCCCCCCACGGGGATCCCTCCATGGGGAACCGACCCCCACTGGGGACCCCCCCCAAGGGCACCCAGCCCCAGGACCCCCCACCCATGGGTGCCCCCCACCAGGACCCCCCCCACGGGCACCTGCCCCCCAGGACCCAATGGACAGGGGCACCCACCCCCCGGGACCACCCACCCTTGGGTGCCCAGACGCCTGGGCCCTCACCTCGGCGGGTGCCCACAGCACCCCGGACGCCTGGGTCCCCGGGGGTGCGCAGGTGCCCCTGGGTGCCCAGACACCTGGGTCCCCGAGTTTGCGGGTGCTCTGGGTGTCGGGACACCTTGGTTGCTGGGAGCGCAGGGGCACCCATGGGTGCCCAGACACCTGGGCCCTGACCCCCATGGGTGCCAGCAGTACTCTCGGTCCCCGTGGAGGCCCAGACGCCTGGGTCTCTGGGCGCGTGCAGACACCCGTGGGTGCGCGGGCGGGCGGGGGCACCCATGGGTGCCCGGACACCTGGGCCCTGACCCCCATGGGTGCCAGCAGTAATCTGGGTCCCCATGGGGGGTCCGGACGCCTGGGTCACTGTGGGGGCCCAGACGCCGAGGTCCCTGGGTGCATGCAGACACCCGTGGGTGCGCGGGTGCACGGGGGCACCCATGGGTGCCTGGACGCCTGGGCCCTGACGCGCATGGGTGCCGGCAGTACCCCGGACACTTGGCTCCTCATGGGGGGTCCAGGCGCCTGGGTCCCCGTGGGGGCCCAGACGCCGGGGTCCCTGGGTGCGTGCAGGCGCCCGTGGGTGCGCAGGTGGGCGGGGGCACCCATGGGTGCCCGGACGCCTGGGCCCTGACCCCCATGGGTGGCGGCAGTACCCCGGACGCCTGGGTCCCCGTGGGGGCCCAGACGCCTGGGTCCCTGGGCGCGTGCAGACACCCGTGGGTGCGCGGGTGGGCGGGGGCACCCATGGGTGCCTGGACGCCTGGGCCCTGACACCCCTGGGTGCTGGCAGTACCCCGGACACCTGGCTTCTCATGGGGGGTCCAGACGCCTGGGTCACTGTGGGGGCCCAGACGCCGAGGTCCCTGGGCGCATGCAGACACCCGTGGGCGCGCGGGTGCACGGGGGCACCCATGGGTGCCCAGACGCCTGGGCCCTCACCCCGGTGGGTGCCTGCAGTACCCTGGACGCCTGGGTCCTCATGGGGGGTCCGTACGCCCAGGTCCCTGGGTTTGCGGGTGCTCTGGGTGTCGGGACGCCTGGGTTGCTGGGTGCGCAGGGGCACCCATGGGTGCCCGGATGCCTGGGCCCTGACCCCCATGGGTGCCAGCAGTACTCTAGGTCCCTGTGGGGGGTCCAGACGCCCGGGTCCCCATGGGGGCCCAGACACCGGGGTCCCTGGGCGCGTGCAGACACCCGTGGGTGCGCGGGCGGGCGGGGGCACCCATGGGTGCCCGGACGCCTGGGCCCTGACCCCCATGGGTGCCTGCAGTAATCTGGGTCCCCGTGGGGGGTCCGGACGCCTGGGTCACTGTGGGGGCACAGACGCCGGGGTCCCTGGGCGCGTGCAGACACCCGTGGGTGCGCGGGCGGGCGGGGGCACCCATGGGTGCCCGGACGCCTGGGCCCTGACACCCATGGGTGCTGGCAGTACCCCAGACACCTGGCTTCTCATGGGGGATCCAGACGCCTGGGTCCCCGTGGGGGCCCAGACGCCGGGGTCCCTGGGCGCATGCAGACACCCGTGGGTGCGCGGGCGGGCGGGGGCACCCATGGGTGCCCGGACGCCTGGGCCCTGACGCCCATGGGTGCCGGCAGTACCCCCACTTCCTGAAGCGCGGCGCCAACCGGCTGCAGATCCTGCTGCAGCGCCGCAAGCGCTACAAGCACCGCACCTTCCTGGGCTACAAGACGCTGGCCGTGGGCCTCATCGACATGGCCGAGGTGGGTGCGGCACCCATGGGTGCTGGGGGGCGGGGGGCGGCGCCGCCTCGCCGGGGGCGCTGGGTGCTGGGGCTCCCGCGGGTGCTGGGGGGGTGTTGGGGGTGTTCGGAGCGGCCTCGTGGGGTGTTCTGGGTGCCGGGGAGCGGCAGAGAGGGCACCCATGGGTGCTCGGGGCAGCCCAGAGCTGCCCCACGGGGTGCAGGGAGTGCTGGGTGCTGGGGAGTGGAGGAATGGGGTGTCCGTGGGTGCTGGGGCACCATGGATGAGGGTGCTCGATGGGTGGTGGGTGCTGGAGCACCAAGGTTTGGGGCGCCCATGGGTGCTGGAGCACCACAGCTGAGGGTGCTCGATGGGTTTTGGGTGCTGGGGCACCAAGGTTTGGGGTGCCCGTGGGTGCTGGGGCACCACGGATGAGGGTGTTTGAGGGGTGTTGGGTGCTGGTGCACCAAGGTTTGGGGTGCCCGTGGGTGCTGGAGCACCACAGCTGAGGGTGCTCGAGGGGTGTTGGGTGCTGGAACACCAAGGTTTGGGGCACCCATGGGTGCTGGAGCACCACGGATCGGGGTGCTGGGGTTGGTGGGTGCTGGGACACCAAGGTTGGGGCACCCGTGGGTGCTGGAGCACCGTGGCTGAGGGTGCTCGATGGGTGGTGGGTGCTGGGGCACCAAGGTTGGGGCACCCGTGGGTGCTGGAGCACCGTGGCTGAGGGTGCTCGATGGGTGGTGGGTGCTGGAGCACCAAGGTTGGGGCACCCGTGGGTGCCGGAGCAGCACGGCTGAGGGTGCTTGATGGGTGGTGGGTGCTGGAGCACCAAGGTTGGGGCACCCGTGGGTGCTGGAGCACCGTGGCTGAGGGTGCTCGATGGGTGGTGGGTGCTGGAGTACCAAGGTTGGGGCACCCGTGGGTGCTGGAGCAGCACGGCTGAGGGTGCTGGAGGTGCGGCGGGCGCCTGGGAGCGGCAGGCACCGCAGCACCCATGGGTGCCCCCTCCGGCAGGTGATGCAGCACCCGAGCGAGGGGGGGCTGGTGCTGGGGCTGCACCACGTGGTGAAGGACGTGGCGGTGCCGGTGGCCGAGGTCCGGGTGAACTCGCTCTCCAGCCAGCCCATCGACCACGACGCCAAGGGCAAGCGCGCCGGTGAGGCACCCATGGGTGCTGCGGGGCCGCGGGGGCGCCCCCAGGGGCGGGGGGGGGCCGCCCGTGGAAGTGGGCACCCATGGGTGCGGGGAGATGTTTGAGCAGGGAGCAGCCGTAGGGAAAGACGCCCGTGGAAGTGCGGAGCACCCATGGGGGGGTCCATCGGTGGGAGCACCCATGGGAGAAGCTGGGTGCAAGGACAGCCATGGGTGCTGGGGAACATGGGTGGGAGCAGGGAGCACCCATGGGAGAAGGTGGCCCCAGGGACACCCATGGGTGCTGGGGAACCCAGATGGGAGCAGGGAGCACCCATGGGAGAGGTGGCCCTGGGGACACCCATGGGTGCTGGGGAACCCAGATGGGAGCGGGGAGCACCCATGGGAGAGGTGGCCCCAGGGACACCCATGGGTGCTGGGGAACATGGATGGGAACAAGGAGCACCCATGGGAGAAGGTGGCCCCAGGGACACCCATGGGTGCTGGGGAACATGGGTGGGAGCAGGGAGCACCCACGGGAGAGGTGGCCCCAGGGACACCCATGGGTGCTGGGGAACATGGGTGGGAGCAGGGAGCACCCACGGGAGAGGTGGCCCCAGGGACACCCATGGGTGCTGGGGAACATGGGTGGGAGTGGGGAGCACCCATGGGAGAGGTGGCCCCGGGGACACCCATGGGTGCTGGGGAACATGGGTGGGAGTGGGGAGCACCCATGGGAGAAGGTGGCCCCAGGGACACCCATGGGTGCTGGGGAACATGGATGGGAACAAGGAGCACCCATGGGAGAAGGTGGCCCCAGGGACACCCATGGGTGCTGGGGAACCCAGATGGGAGCAGGGAGCACCCATGGGAGAGGTGGCCCCAGGGACACCCATGGGTGCTGGGGAACATGGGTGGGAGCAGGGAGCACCCATGGGGGGTTTCCGTTGGGGGGAGTGGGGAGCACCCATGGGGGGGGGTCCATCGCTGGGAGCACCCATGGGAGAGGTGGCCCCAGGGACACCCATGGGTGCAGGAGGACTCTCACCATCATGGGGGGGGCACCCAAGGGCGACATCCCCCAGCATGGGCAGCACCCACCAAAAAGGGGGTGGGGGAGCAGCCCCGGGGCGGGCTGGGCATCCACCCCTGGGTGCCCCCCACCCATGGGTGCCCCCCAGACCGCTCCCCCGACATCGACAACTACTCGGAGGAGGAGGAGGAGAGCTTCTCCTCGGAGCAGGAGGGCAGCGACGACGCCCTGCACGGCCAGGTGGGTGCCGGCCAGGTGCCCCACCCAGCCCCCCCAGCACCCATGGGTGCCCCCGGCGGTGCCACCCTGTCTGCTGCCCCCCCAGGACCTCTTCTACGAGGAAGAGGAGCTGCAGAAGGTGAAGAAGACGAGGAGGAAGCTCCCGGCCTCGGCCTCCACCCGGGTGAGCGGGTGCCCGGGGGGGTCCTGCTGCACCCATGGGTGCTGTGGGTGCCCTGGGAGGAGTAAGGGGTCCTTCGGGGGGTCCTGCTGCACCCATGGGTGCTGTGGGTGCCCTGGAGGAGCTGGGGGTCCTGGGGGGGGTCTGGCTGCACCCATGGGTGCTGTCGGTGCCCCAGGAGGAGCTGGGGATGCTTGGGGGGGGTCTCGCTGCACCCATGGGTGCTGTGGGTGCCCCGGAGAAACTGGGGGTCCTTGGGGGGGGTTTCACTGCACCCATGGGTGCTGTGGGTGCCCCAGAGGAGCTGGGGGTCCTTGGGGGGGGGGGGTCCTGCTGCACCCATGGGTGCTCTGGGTACCCTGGAGGACCTGGGGGTCCTTGGGGGGGTCTTGCTGCACCCGTGGGTGCTCTGGAAGAGCTGGGGATGCTTGGGGGGGGTCCTGCTGCACCCATGGGTGCTGTGGGTCCCTGGGAGGGGGGTCCCATGGGTGCGGGGTCCCCAGGGTGCCCCCGCCCCACCCTGACCTCCCCGTGTCCCCGCAGCAGCCCAACATCAAGCAGAAGTTCGTGGCCCTGCTCAAGCGGTTCAAGGTGTCGGAGGAGGTAGGGTGGCCCCACCCATGGGTGCCACTGGGCGCCCCGGGGACAACAGGGCTCTGGGGACGGCGGGGTGGCACCAAACACCCCAGGGACAATGGGGCTCTGGGGACAGTTGGGTGGCACCGAGCACCTTGGGGACAACAGGGCTCTGGGGACAGTTGCGTGACACCAGGCACCTTGGGGACAACAGGGCTTTGGGGACAGCGGGGTGACACTGGGCACCCTGGAGACAGGACACAGGGGGGGCTCTGGGGACGATGGGGTGGCACCAGGCACCCCGGGGACAACGGGGCTCTGGGGACAGTTGCGTGACACCAGGCACCTTGGGGACAACAGGCCTCTGGGGACAGTTGGGTGCACCAAACACCCCGGGGACAACGGGGCTCTGGGGACAGTTGGGTGGCACTGAGCACCCTGGGGACAACGGGGCTCTGGGGACAGTTGGGTGACACCAGGCACCTTGGGGACAACAGGGCTCTGGGGACAGTTGGGTGACACCAAGCACCGTGGGGACAAGGGGGCTTTGGGGACAGCTGGGTGGCACCGAGCACCCCGGGGACACGTCACGAGGGGTCTCCCGCTCCGGCGGGGTGGCACGGGGTGGCCGCGGGGGCACCCATGGGTGCCGCGGCGGCAGGGTGGCTTCGGCCTGGAGCACGTGTCACGCGCCCGCATGCGGGAGGTGGCCGAGGACCTGGACGAGCTCTACGACACCCTGGAGATCTTCAACCCCAGTGACAGCGGCGCCGACCTCGATGACACCGACAGTGTCCTCAGCACCCCCAAGCCCAAGCTGCGGTGAGCGGGTGCTGCCGGGCCACCCCGGGGTCAGCACAGTGCCAGTTCCTTGTCCCCAGGGTGTCCCCATGCCAGCCTGGTGGCATCTCCATGGCTTCACGTCATCCCCATGTCATCAGAGTGCCAGTTCCTTGTCCCCAGCGTGTCCCCATGCCACCCCGGTGCCATCTCCATGGCTTCACGTCATCCCCATGTCATCAAAGAACCAGTTCCATGTCCCCAGGGTGTCCCTGTGCCAGCCTGGTGCCATCTCCATGGCTTCACGCCATCCCCATGTCATCACGGTGCCAGCTCCGTGTCCCCAGGGTGTCCCCATGCCACCCCAGTGCCATCTCCATGGCTTCATGTCATCCCCATGTCATTGAAGTGCCAGCTCCATGTCCCCAGGGTGTCCCCATGCCAGCCTGGTGCCATCTCCATGGCTCCGTGTCATCCCCATGTCATCAAAGAGCCAGTTCCTTGTCCCCAGGGTGTCCCCATGCCACCCTGGTGGCATCTCCATGGCTTCACGCCATCCCCATGTCATCACGGTGCCAGCTACTTGTCCCCAACGTGTCCCTGTGCCAGCCTGGTGCCATCTCCATGGCTTCATGTCATACCCGTGTCATCAAAGTGCCAGTTTCTTGTCCCCAAGGTGTCCCCGTGCCACCTCAGTGCCATCTCCATGGCTTCACGTCATCCCCATGTCATCAGACTGCCAGTTCCTTGTCCCCAACGTGTCCCCATGTCAGCCTGGTGGCATCTCCATGGCTTCACGTTATCCCCATGTCATCACGGTGCCAGCTCTGTGTCCCCAGGGTGTCCCCATGCCACCCCGGTGCCATCTCCATGGCTTCACGGCATCCCCATGTCATCACGGTGCCAGCTCCTTGTCCGCAGGATGTCACCGTGTTGTCCTCATGCCAGTCCCGTGTGCAGCTCCGTGTCCCCAAGCACTGGGCCATCCCCATGTCACCTCCGTGTCCCGAGGCCCCTCATCGTCCCCGTGCCACCCCCCATCCCCATGCCACCCCTGTGTCCCCCTGTGTCCCCATGCCACCCCGTGTCCCCATGCTCCATGTCATCCCCATGCCACCATGTCCCCTCTGTGTCCTTGTGCCACCCCCGTGTCCCCATGCCCCTCATTGTCCCCGTGTCCCCCTCCGTGTCCCCATGGCAGCTGGTGCCCCCCCGTGTCCCTGTGTCCCCGTGACCCCCTCATGACCCCCCCGTGTGTCCCTGTGTCCCCCTGTGCCAGCCAGTGTCCCCCCATGTCCCCATGTCTCCCTGTGTCTCCTCTTTGTCCCCCATGTCCCCCCATGCCAGCTGGTGTCCCCACGTCCCCCCCATGTCCCTGTGTCCCCGCGTTGTCCCCGTGCCCCCCTAAGTCCCTATGTCTCCCCCGTGCCAGCTGCTGTCCCTGCGTCCCCATGTCCCCACGTCCCTGTGTCCCCCCCACATTCCCGTGTCCCCCCCGTGCCAGCTGCTGTCCCCGTGTCCCCATGTCCCCCCATGTTCCCCATGTCCTCCTCACATGCCCGTGTCCACCCATGCCAGCCGTGTCCCCATGTCCCCATGTCCCCCCCGTGCCAGCCACTGTCCCTGTGTCCCCCCACCTCCCCATGTCCCCCATGTCCCTGTGTCCCCCCAGCACCCCCCCGCACCAGCCACCATCCCCATGTCCCCCCATGTCCCCCACATGTCCCCACATCCCCCATGTGTCCCCACGTCCCCATGTCCCCCCGTGTCCCTGCGCCCCCTGCACCAGCCGTGTCCCTCCTGTGTTCCTGTGTCCCCCCCGTGCCAGCCATGTCCCCGTGTCCCCATGTCCCCCATGTCCCCCCATGTCCCCCCGTGTTCCCGTGTCCCCCCATGCCAGCCATGTCCCCGTGTCCCCTCCCGCGTCCCCCCGTGTCCCCCCGTGCCCCCATGTCCCCGTGTCCCCTCCCGCGTCCCCCCATGTCCCCCCGTGTCCCCACGCCCCCCCGTGCCAGCCATGTCCCCGTGTCCCCATGTCCCCCATGTCCCCCCGTGTTCCCGTGTCCCCCCCATGCCAGCCATGTCCCCGTGTCCCCATGTCCCCCATGTCCCCCCATGTCCCCCCATGTTCCCGTGTCCCCCCATGCCAGCCATGTCCCCGTGTCCCCTCCCGCGTCCCCCCGTGTCCCCCCGTGCCCCCATGTCCCCGTGTCCCCTCCCGCATCCCCCCGTGTCCCCCCCATGCCCCCATGTCCCCATGTCCCCTCCTGCGTCCCCCCGTGTCCCCCCCGTGCCCCCATGTCCCCATGTCCCCTCCCGCGTCCCCCCATGTCCCCCCGTGTCCCCACACCCCCCCGTGCCAGCCATGTCCCCGTGTCCCCATGTCCCCCGTGTCCCCCCGTGTTCCCGTGTCCCCCCCATGCCAGCCATGTCCCCGTGTCCCCATGTCCCCCATGTCCCCCCGTGTTCCCGTGTCCCCCCCATGCCAGCCATGTCCCCGTGTCCCCATGTCCCCCATGTCCCCCCGTGTTCCCGTGTCCCCCCCATGCCAGCCATGTCCCCATGTCCCCTCCCGTGTCCCCCCGTGCCCCACGCCCCCCCGTGCCAGCCATGTCCCCGTGTCCCCATGTCCCCCATGTCCCCCCGTGTTCCCGTGTCCCCCCCATGCCAGCCATGTCCACGTGTCCCCTCCCGCGTCCCCCTGTGTCCCCCCCGTGCCCCCATGTCCCCATGTCCCCTCCCACATCCCCCTGTGTCTCCCCGTGTCCCCACGCCTCCCCGTGCCAGCCATGTCCCCGTGCCCCCATGTCCCCGTGTCCCCTCCCGCATCCCCCCGTGTCCCCCCATGCCCCCATGTCCCCATGTCCCCCCCGTGTCCCCCCGTGTGCCCCCATGTCCCCGTGTCCCCTCCCGCGTCCCCCCATGTCCCCCGTGTCCCCACGCCCCCCCGTGCCAGCCATGTCCCCGTGTCCCCATGTCCCCCATGTCCCCCCGTGTTCCCGTGTCCCCCCCATGCCAGCCATGTCCCCGTGTCCCCATGTCCCCCATGTCCCCCCATGTCCCCCCATGTTCCCGTGTCCCCCCATGCCAGCCATGTCCCCGTGTCCCCTCCCGCGTCCCCCCGTGTCCCCCCGTGCCCCCATGTCCCCTTGTCCCCTCCCGCATCCCCCCGTGTCCCCCCCATGCCCCCATGTCCCCATGTCCCCTCCTGCATCCCCCCGTGTCCCCCCCGTGCCCCCATGTCCCCATGTCCCCTCCCGCGTCCCCCCATGTCCCCCCGTGTCCCCACACCCCCCGTGCCAGCCATGTCCCCGTGTCCCCATGTCCCCCGTGTCCCCCCGTGTTCCCGTGTCCCCCCCATGCCAGCCATGTCCCCGTGTCCCCATGTCCCCCGTGTCCCCCCGTGTTCCCGTGTCCCCCCCATGCCAGCCATGTCCCCGTGTCCCCATGTCCCCCATGTCCCCCCGTGTTCCCGTGTCCCCCCCATGCCAGCCATGTCCCCATGTCCCCTCCCGTGTCCCCCCGTGTCCCCACGCCCCCCCGTGCCAGCCGTGTCCCCCCGTGTCCCCATGTCCCCCCCGCCAGCCATGTCCCCCATGTCCCCGTGTCCCCTCCCGCATCCCCCCGTGTCCCCCCCGTGTCCCCACGTCCCCCCGTGCCAGCCGTGTCCCCCCATGTCCCCGTGTCCCCTCCCGCGTCCCCCCGTGTCCCCCCCATGTCCCCCCACCAGCCTTGTCCCCCCATGTCCCCATGTCCCCTCCCGCGTCCCCCCGTTTCCCCCCTGTGTCCCCACGCCCCCCCGTGCCAGCCGTGTCCCCCCATGTCCCCATGTCCCCTCCCGCGTCCCCCCGTTTCCCCCCTGTGTCCCCACGCCCCCCCGTGCCAGCCGTGTCCCCCCATGTCCCCGCGTCCCCCCGTGTCCCCCCGTGTCCCCACGCCCCCCCATGCCAGCCGTGTCCCCCCCGTGTCCCCATGTGCCCCCCACCAGCCGTGTCCCCCATGTCCCCATGTCCCCTCCCGCGTCCCCCCGTGTCCCCCCTGTGTCCCCACGCCCCCCCCGTGCCAGCCGTGTCCCCCCATGTCCCCGCGTCCCCCCGTGTCCCCCCGTGTCCCCACGCCCCCCCATGCCAGCCGTGTCCCCCCATGTCCCCGCGTCCCCCCATGTCCCCCCGTGTCCCCACGCCCCCCCCGCCAGCCGTGTCCCCCCCGTGTCCCCAGGCCGTTCTTCGAGGGCCTGTCCCAGTCCAGCTCCCAGACGGAGATCGGCAGCCTGGGCCGCGACGGGGCCGCGGGGGTGAGCGGCACCCATGGGTGCTACGGGGGGGGTGAGCGGCACCCAGGGGTGCCATGGGGGTGGGGGGGACACGGGGGGGGCCGCGACGGGGCCGCGGGGGGGAGCAGCATCCAGGGGTGCCATGGGGGTGGGGGGGCAGGGGGGACACGGGGGGGCCGCGGGGGTGAGCAGCACCCAGGGGTGACACCAGCACCCATGGGTGCCACGGGGGGGTGGGGGGGCCGCGACGGGGCCGTGGGGGTGAGCAGCACCCAGGGTTGCTACGGGGGGGGTGAGCAGCACCCGTGGGGGCCACCGGGGGGTGGGGGGGCAGGGGGGACACGGGGGGGGGCCACAACAGGGCCGCAGGGGTGAGCAGCACCCATGGGTGCCATGGGGGGGTGAGCAGCACCCAGGGGTGCCACAGGGGGGCGGGGGGGCCACGACGGGGCTGCGGGTGTGAGCAGCACCCAGGGGTGACACCAGCACCCTCGGGGGGTGGGGGGGCCACGGGGGGCCGCGACAGGGCCGCGGGGGTGAGCAGCACCCATGGGTGACTGGGGGCACTGGGATGGGTGCTGGGGGGATACTGGGTGCACTGGGGTGAGTGCTGGGGGCACCGGGTGCACTGGGGTGGGTGCTGGGGGGGCACTGGGGGCACTGGGGTGGGTGCTGGGGGGGTGCTGGGTGCCCTGGGGGGTACTGGGAGCACTGGGTGCACTGGGGTGGGTGCTGGGGGCACTGGGGTCGGTGCTGGGGGGGTGCTGGGTGCCCTGGGGGGTACTGGGAGCACTGGGTGCACTGGGGTAGGTGCTGGGGTGGGTGCTGGGGGGGTGCTGGGTGCACTGGGGTGTACTGGGTGCACTGGCTGCACTGAGGTGGGTGCTGCTGGATACTGGGTGCACTGGGGTGGGTGCTGGGGGGGTCGGGGCACCCCGGGTGACCCCCCCCTCCCCTCCCCCCCCGGCAGGCAGAGGCGGGTGCCGGGAGCAGGGGGGGCCGGAGACCCCCCGAGGACGGCGCCCAGGACCCCGAGGTGCTGGTGAGCCCCCCCCCGCCGGGACCCCCCCAGCACCCAGCACCCCAATATCGGGTGCCCCGCCCTCCCCGGCATTGGGTGCCCCCAGCACCCGTCACCCCAATATTTGGTGCCCTGACCCCCCCCCAGCACTGGGTGCCCCCAGGTCCCCAATATTGGGTGCCCCAGCCTCCCCACCTTTGGGTGCCCTTGGGACCCCAATATTGGGTGCCCCGGCCCCCCCCCCAGCACCGCAATATCAGGGTGCCTCGGCCCCCCCTACATTGGGTGCCCCCGGCTTTCTTCACCCCAATATTGGGTGCCCTGGCCCCCCCCAGCACCCATCCCCCCAAAATCGGGGTGCCCTGCCCCCCCCCACATCGAGTGCCCCCAGGACCCCAATATTGGGTGCCCTGAACCCCCCCCAGCACCCAGCACCCCAATATTGGGTGCCCTGAACCCCCCCCAGCACCCGTCACCCCAATCTTGGGTGCCCCGGCCCCCCCCTGGCTCCCCTCACCCCAATTTTGGGTGCTCCTGCCCCCCCCAGCACCCATCACCCCAATTTTGGGTGCCCCTCGCACAGGAGGCGGGGGGGGACCCCGACGCCCTGCCCGAGCCCGGGGGGGGCCCCGAGAAGCTCCGGACCCCCCCGAAGAGCAGCCGGGGGGAGCTGGCGTCACCCAGGTGAGGGGCACCCTGGGGTGCCGGGGGGGGCGGGTTGGGTGCTGGGGGGGCATCGGGGTGCCTGGAGGGATTTGGGGTCCCCAAGGGGGGGGGATTTGGGTGCTGGGTGCTTCTGTGGGGGGGGGAGGTGCTGGGGGGGGTCAGGGTGCTGGGTGCCTTGGGGTGTCGGGGTGCTGGGTCCGGGGGCGGGGGTCAGGGTGCTGGGGTGGGGGTCAGGGTGCCGGGTCCCTCGGGGTGGTGGGGGGGGGATCGGGGTGCTGGGGGGTGCCAGGGTGCTGGGTCCCTGGGGGCACCAGGTCCCTGGGGGGGGGATCGGGGTGCCGGGTCCCTGGGGTGTTGGGGTCCCTCGGGGGGTGTTGGGGTGCTGGGGGGGGATCGGGGTCCCTGGGTGGGGGTCAGGGTGCCAGGGGGGTGTCAGGGTCACGGGGTGGGTGTCGGGGTCCCGGGGTGGGGGTCAGGGTGCCGGGGGGGCAGGGCGCAGGAGGCAGGGTGCCGTGGGGGTCGGGGTTCCTCGGGGGGTGTTGGGGTGCCAGGGTGGGGGTCAGGGTGCCGGGGGTGTTTCGGGGTCCCTGGGTGGGGTTGTGGTGCTGGGGGGGGGTCGGGGTCCCTGGGTGGGGTTGGGGTGCTGGGGTGGGTGTAAGGGTCCCTGGGGGGGGTCAGGGTGCTGGGGTGGGTGTCGGGGTCCCTGGGGGGGGGTCAGGGTGCTGGGTGGGGTCAGGGTGGGGGTCAGGGTGCCAGGGGTGCCGTGGCCGCAGCAGGGCGGGGGGGTGGGGCCGGGTGGGTGCTGGGGTCCCCAGGGTGGGGGTCGGAGTGCTGGGTGGGGGTCAGGGTGGGGGTCAGGGGTGCCGTGGCCGCAGCAGGGCGGAGGGGGGGCCGGCGACGCCGCGGGCCCGGCGTGGCCCCCCCCGGCGCGAGCGGCAGCACCCACGGGCGCCCGGCGAGCGCACCCAGGGCTCCGACGGCGAGCGCTCGCCCGACCCGGCCCTCGGCACCCAGGTGCGGCATCCCGGGGACATCCGGGGACATCCGGGGACACCCTGGGGACGGGGACACCCCGGGGACACCCGGGGACATGGGGACATCCCGGGGACACGGGATGGGGACACCCTGGGGATGGGGACACCTCGGGGACACCCGGGGACATGGGGACACCCCGGGGACACGGGATGGGGACACCCTGGTGATGGGGACACCCCGGGGACACCCGGGGAATGGGGACATCCCGGGGACACGGGATGGGGACACCCTGGGGATGGGGACACCTCGGGGACACCCGGGGAATGGGGACACCCCGCGGACACGGGATGGGGACACCCTGGGGATGGGGACACCCCGGGGACACCCGGGGAATGGGGACATCCCGGGGACACGGGATGGGGACACCCTGGGGATGGGGACACCTCGGGGACACCCGGGGACATGGGGACACCCCGCGGACACGGGATGGGGACACCCTGGGGATGGGGACACCTCGGGGACACCCGGGGAATGGGGACACCCCGCGGACACGGGATGGGGACACCCTGGGGATGGGGACACCTCGGGGACACCCGGGGACATGGGGACATCCCGGGGACACGGGATGGGGACCCCTGGGGATGGGGACACCCTGGGGACACAGGGACTTCCTGGGGATGGGGACACCACGGGGACACGGGGACACACTGGGGACATGGGATGGGGACACCTCGGCGATGAGGACACCTCGGGGACATGGGATGGGGACCCTTGGGGATGGGGACACCCTGGGGACACCCAGGGATGGGGACACCGTGCGGACACCCTGGGGACACCCTGGGGATGGGGACACCCTGGGGACACCCCGGGGACATGGGGACACCCCAGGGACACGGGATGGGGATCCTCGGGGATGGGGACACCCTGGGGACACAGGGACTTCCTGGGGATGGGGACACCCCAGGGACATGGGTTGGGGACCCCCGGGGATGGGGACACCCTGGGGACACAGGGACTTCCTGGGGATGGGGACACCCCGGGGACATGGGGACACCCCAGGGACATGGGATGGGGACTCCTGGGGATGGGAACACCCCGGGACACAGGGACTTCCCAGGGACAGGGACACCCCAGGGACACGGGGACACCCTGGGGACACCTGGGGATGGGGACACCGTGGGGACACAGGATGGGGACACCCTGGGGATGGGGACACCGTGGGGACACCCCGGGGACATGGGGACACCCCAGGGACACGGGATGGGGACTCCTGGGGATGGGAACACCCTGGGACACAGGGACTTCCCAGGGACAGGGACACCCCGGGGACACAGGGACACCCTGGGGACATCCCGGGGACGGGGACACCCTGTGGACATGGGGACACCTCGGGGACACGAGATGGGGACACCCCAGCAATGGGCACAGAGGATGGGGACACCCTGGGGGTGGGGACACCCCGGGGATGGGGATAGGGACACCTTGGGGACATGGGATGGGGACACCCTAGGGACGAGGACACCCCAGGGACACCTTGGGGACAATGACACCCTGGGGATGGGGGATGAGGACACCCCAGGGATGGGGATGCCCCGGGGACACCCTGGGGACAGGGACGCCTTGGGGACACCGGGCCCCGCCATGGGGATGGGGGACACCCCGGGGACACGAGCGTGGGGACACCCTGGGATGTAGGCTCGGTGACAGGGGTGCTTTGGGGACGTCCCGGGTGTCACCTGTCCCTGCAGCGGGAACCATTGTGGTCACTGGGGTGCGGACCCCAGGGCGGGCACAGCTTGGGGACACCCCAGATGTCACCCATCCCTGCAGTGGTCACCAGGGTGGGGACCCCAGGGCGGGCGCAGCTTGGGGACACCCCAGATGTCACCCATCCCTGCAGTGGTCACCGGGGTGGGGACCCCAGGGTGGGCGCAGCTTGGGGACACCCCAGATGTCACCCATCCCTGCAGTGGTCACCAGGGTGGGGACCCCAGGGTGGGCGCAGCTTGGGGACACCCCAGATGTCACCCATCCCTGCAGTGGTCACCAGGGTGGGGACCCCAGGGCGGGCGCAGCTTGGGGACACCCCAGATGTCACCCATCCCTGCAGTGGTCACCAGGGTGGGGACCCCAGGGCGGGCACAGCTTGGGGACACCCCAGATGTCACCCATCCACGCAGTGGTCACCAGGGTGGGGACCCCAGGGCGGGCGCAGCTTGGGGACACCCCAGATGTCACCCATCCACGCAGTGGTCACCAGGGTGGGGACCCCAGGGTGGGCGCAGCTTGGGGACACCCCAGATGTCACCCATCCCTGCAGTGGTCACCGGGGTGGGGACCCCAGGGCGGGCGCAGCTTGGGGACACCCCAGATGTCACCCATCCCTGCAGTGGTCACTGGGGTGGGGACCCCAGGGCGGGCGCAGCTTGGGGACACCCCAGATGTCACCCATCCCTGCAGTGGTCACCGGGGTGGGGACCCCAGGGTGGGCACAGCTTGGGGACACCCCAGATGTCACCCATCCACGCAGTGGTCACCAGGGTGGGGACCCCAGGGCGGGCGCAGCTTGGGGACACCCCAGATGTCACCCATCCCTGCAGTGGTCACCAGGGTGGGGACCCCAGGGTGGGCGCAGCTTGGGGACACCCCAGATGTCACCCATCCCTGCAGTGGTCACCAGGGTGGGGACCCCAGGGTGGGCGCAGCTTGGGGACACCCCAGATGTCACCCATCCCTGCAGTGGTCACCAGGGTGGGGACCCCAGGGCGGGCACAGCTTGGGGACACCCCAGGTGTCACCCATCCCTGTAGTGGTCACCGGGGTGGGGACCCCAGGGCGGGCGCAGCTTGGGGACACCCCAGATGTCACCCATCCACGCAGTGGTCACCAGGGTGGGGACCCCAGGGCGGGCGCAGCTTGGGGACACCCCAGATGTCACCCATCCCTGCAGTGGTCACCAGGGTGGGGACCCCAGGGTGGGCGCAGCTTGGGGACACCCCAGATGTCACCCATCCCTGCAGTGGTCACCAGGGTGGGGACCCCAGGGTGGGCGCAGCTTGGGGACACCCCACATGTCACCCATCCCTGCAGTGGGCCCCATCATGGTCACCGGGGTGGGGACCCCAGGGTGGGCGCAGCTTGGGGACGCCCCGGGGGCCACCCGCCCCGGCTCCCGGGTGTCCTCGTCCCCGGGGCGCCCGGCGGGTGCTGAGGTCACCGGTGGCACCCGTAGGTGCCCCGCAAGGTGGTCTACGACCAGCTCAACCAGATCCTGGGGTCGGAGACGGCGCTGCCCGAGAGCATCATCCTGGTGCACACGGGCGAGTGGCAGGGCCAGGTGGGCGCCGGGGCACCCATGGGTGCTGGGGGGGGTCCGGGGTGGGGGGTGGCACCCGCTGACCCCCCCCCCATCGCCCAGTTCGTGGCGGAGCTGCTGCAGGAGCAGAAGAAGCCGCTGGTGGCCACCGCGGCCGCCGTGGAGCTCCAGGCCGTGCTCTCGGCCATCCTCACCCGCATCCAGCGCTAGTGAGTGTCACCCATGGGTGCCCGGGGTGCCCGGGTGCCCTCCGTGCCGTCCACGGGGTGCCCAGGGTCCCTTCCGTGCCGTCCTTAGGGTGCTCATGGCACCCATGTCCCCTCTGTGCCACCACGAGGTGCTCATGGTCCCCATGTCCCCTCTGTGCTGTCCTTGGGGTGCTCATGGTCCCCATGTCCCCGTCTATGCCACCACGAGGTGCTCATGGTCCCCATGTCCCCTCTGTGCTGTCCTTAGGGTGCTCATGGCACCCATGTCCCCTCCGTGCTGTTCTTGGGGTGCTCATGGTCCCCATGTCCCCTCTGTGCTGTCCTTAGGGTGCTCATGGCACCCATGTCCCCTCCGTGCTGTTCTTGGGGTGCTCATGGTCCCCATGTCCCCTCTGTGCCACCACAAGGTGCTCATGGCACCCATGTCCCCTCCGTGCTGTCCTCGAGGTGCCCGTGGTCCCCATGTCCCCTCCATGCTGTCCTTGGGGTGCTCATGGTCCCCATGTCCCTTCTGTGCCACCATGGGGTGCTTATGTCACCCATGTCACCTCCATGCTGTTCTTGGGGTGCTCATGGTCCCCAGGTCCTCTCTGTGCCACCACAGGGTGCTCATGGCACCCATGTCCCCTCCGTGCTGTCTTTGGAGTCTCCGTGGTTCTCATGTCCCCTCTGTGCCACCACGGGGTGCTTGTGGCACCTCTGTCCCCTCTCTGCTCTCCTTGGGGTCCCCGTGGTCCTCATGTCCCCTCTGTGCCACCACGGGGTGCTCATGGCACCCATGTCCCCTCCCTGCTGTCCTTAGGGTGCTCATGTCCCCTCTGTGCCACCACGGGGTGCTCATAGTCCCCATGTCCCCTCCGTGCTGTCCTTGGGGTCCCCATGGTCCTCTTGTCTCCTCGGTGCCACCATGGGGTGCTCGTGGCACCTATGTCCCCTGTCTGTTGTCCTTGGGGTGCTCATGGTCCCCATGTCCCCTCTGTGCCATCACGAGGTGCTCGTGGCACGTGTGTCCCCTCTGTGCTGTCTTCGGGGTGCTTGGGGTCCCCGGGTCCCCTCTGTGCCATCACGGGGTGCCCATGGCACCCATGTCCCCTCTGTGCTGTCCTCGGGGTGCCCGGGGTCCCCAGGTCCCCTCCCTGCTGTCCTCGGGTTGCCCGTGGTCACCCTGACCCCCTGGTGCCCCATGGGTGCCCGTCCTCTTGCACGGGTGTCCCACTCCAAAGCATCTCAGCACCCTGTGGGTGCCCCATGGGTGCCCCACACCCAACCTGACATGCCCCAGTGCCCTGTGGGTGCCCCGTGGGTGCCCCACAGCCAAGCCCAAGCATCCCAGAGCCCCATGGCTGCCCCATGGGTGCCCACACCCAACCCAATGCACCCCAGTGTCCTGTGGGTGCCGCGTGGGTGCCCCACACCCAACCTGATGCACCACAGTGCCCCATGGGTGCCCCCATTGGTGCCCCCCACCCAACCCAACGTGCCCCAGCACCCTGTGGGTGCCTCCATGGGTGCTCTCCACTCAACCCCAAGCACCCCAGAGCCCCAGGGGTGCCCCACACCCATCCCAACCCACCCCAGCACCCCATGGGTGCCCCATGGGTGCCCT
Source organism: Dromaius novaehollandiae (assembly GCF_036370855.1). NCBI lineage: Eukaryota > Metazoa > Chordata > Aves > Casuariiformes > Dromaiidae > Dromaius > Dromaius novaehollandiae. The sequence continues at coordinate 60,181 of NW_026991423.1, read as the reverse complement.
CCACTCAACCCCAAGCACCCCAGAGCCCCAGGGGTGCCCCACACCCATCCCAACCCACCCCAGCACCCCATGGGTGCCCCATGGGTGCTCTCCACTCAACCCCAAGCACCCCAGAGCCCCAGGGGTGCCCCACACCCATCCCAACCCACCCCAGCACCCCATGGGTGCCCCATGGGTGCCCTCCACTCAACCCCAAGCACCCCAGAGCCCCAGGGGTGCCCCACACCCATCCCAACCCACCCCAGCACCCCATGGGTGCCCCATGGGTGCTCTCCACTCAACCCCAAGCACCCCAGAGCCCCAGGGGTGCCCCACACCCATCCCAACCCACCCCAGCACCCCATGGGTGCCCCATGGGTGCCCTCCACTCAACCCCAAGCACCCCAGAGCCCCAGGGGTGCCCCACACCCATCCCAACCCACCCCAGCACCCCATGGGTGCCCCATGGGTGCCCTCCACTCAACCCCAAGCACCCCAGAGCCCCAGGGGTGCCCCACACCCATCCCAACCCACCCCAGCACCCCATGGCTGCCCCCATGGGTGCTCTCCACTCAACCCCAAGCACCCCAGAGCCCCATGGGTGCCCCGCAGCCAACCCAACCCACCCCAGCACCCCATGGGTGCTCTCCACTCAACCCCAAGCACCCCAGAGCCCCATGGGTGCCCCGCAGCCAACCCAACCCACCCCAGCACCCCATGGGTGCCCCATGGGTGCCCTCCACTCAACCCCAAGCACCCCAGAGCCCCATGGGTGCCCCGCAGCCATCCCAACCCACCCCAGCACCCCATGGGTGCCCCATGGGTGCCCTCCACTCAACCCCAAGCACCCCAGAGCCCCATGGGTGCCCCACACCCAACCCAACACACTCCAGGGCCCCATGGGTGCCCCACACCCAACCCAAAGCATCCCAGTGTCCTGTGGGTGCCCCCATGGGTGCCCTGCACCCAACCCAATGTGCCCCAGCACCCCATGGGTGCCCTCCACTCAACCCCAAGCACCCCAGAGCCCCATGGGTGCCCCACACCCATCCCAACCCACCCCAGCACCCCATGGCTGCCCCCATGGGTGTTCTCCACTCAACCCCAAGCACCCCAGAGCCCCATGGGTGCCCCACACCCATCCCAACCCACCCCAGCACCCCATGGCTGCCCCCATGGGTGTTCTCCACTCAACCCCAAGCACCCCAGAGCCCCATGGGTGCCCCGCAGCCAACCCAACGCACTCCAGGGCCCCATGGGTGCCCCCCCACCCAACCCCAAGCATTCCAGCGCCCCATGGGTGCCCCCATGGGTGCCCCACACCCAACCCCAAGCATCCCAGAACCCCATGGGTACCCGGTCACCCTACCAGGCGCCCACACCGTGCCACCCCACCCCCCCCCGCCAGCCTCCCGTGGGTGCCCCCACCCAGCACCCACGGGTGCCCCCGTCTCCCCGCAGCTGCAACTGCAACGCGGCGGTGCCGCGGGCGGTGAAGGTGGTGGCGGTGGGTGGCCAGGGCTACCAGAGCGCCCTGCTGCGCTGCTTCGTGCGCCTGCTGGGCACCCGCGGCCCCGAGTGGCTCGGCTACCTGCGCTTCCTGCCCGTGCCCCTCGGTACGTCACCCTGGGGACCTTGGGGACACCCTGGGGACACCCTGGGGACGTGGGGTGGCGGGGACGCACGGGGACGCGGCAGGTGGCGGGTACACGTGGGCACCCATGGCCCCGAGTGGCTCGGCTACCTGCGCTTCCTGCCCCTGCCCCTCAGTATGTCACCCTGGGGACCTTGGGGACACCCTGGGGACACCCTGGGGACGTGGGGTGGCGGGGACGCACGGGGACGTGGCGGGCGGCAGGGACACACGGGCACCCATGGCTCCAAGTGGCTCGGCTACCTGCGCTTCCTGCCCGTGCCCCTCGGTATGTCACCCTGGGGACCTTGGGGACACCCTGGGGACACCCTGGGGACGTGGGGTGGCGGGGACGCACGGGGACGCGGGGGGCGGCGGGTACACGTGGGCACCCATGGCCCCGAGTGGCTCGGCTACCTGCGCTTCCTGCCCGTGCCCCTCGGTACGTCACCCTGGGGACCTCGGGGACACCCTGGGGACACCCTGGGGACGTGGGGTGGCGGGGACGCACGGGGACACGGCGGGTGGCAGGGACACGTGGGCACCCACGGCCCCGAGTGGCTCGGCTACCTGCGCTTCCTGCCCGTGCCCCTCAGTATGTCACCCTGCGGGGACATCGGGGACACCCTGGGGACCTTGGGGACACCCTGGGGACACCCTGGGGACGTGGGGTGGCGGGGACGCACGGGGACGCGGGGGGCGGCGGGTACACATGGGCACCCATGGCCCCGAGTGGCTCGGCTACCTGCGCTTCCTGCCCGTGCCCCTCGGTATGTCACCCTGGGGACCTTGGGGACACCCTGGGGACACCCTGGGGACGTGGGGTGGCGGGGACGCACGGGGACGTGGCGGGCGGCAGGGACACACGGGCACCCATGGCTCCAAGTGGCTCGGCTACCTGCGCTTCCTGCCCGTGCCCCTGGGTACGTCACCTTGGGGACCTTGGGGACACCCTGGGGACACCCTGGGGACGTGGGGTGGCAGGGACGCGCGGGGACACACGGGGCGACGGGGACATGCGGACGCCCGGGGCCCCCAGCACCTTGGCTACTTGCGCTTCCTGCCCGTGCCCCTGGGTACGTCACCCTGGGGACCTCGGGGACACCCTGGGGACACCCTGGGGACGTGGGGTGGCGGGGACACACGGGGTGTTGGGGACACGCGGGTGCCCGCAGCCCCCAGCGACTTGGCTACCTGCGCTTCCTGCCCGTGCCCCTCGGTATGTCACCTTGGGGACACCACGGGGACGTTGGGGACATCATGGGGACACGGGATGTTGGGGACATGGGCATCAGGGATGCATGAGACCTTGGGGACATACAGGGCATCAGGGACATGATATTGGGGGACACATGGGACATCTAGGACACAGGACATAGGGGACGTGGGCACCGGGGACACACGGGTCATTGCGGACACATGGGACATCAGGGACACAGGACATTGGGGACACATGGGACATCTGGGACACAGGACATGCGGGACACACAGGACATCAAGGACAGGGTATTTGGGGACACTTGGGCCCTTGGGGACACACGGGACATCAGGGGGACACATGGAACATGGGGACAGAGGACAGGGGACACGTGGGACATCGGGGACACGCGGGACATCGGGGGGACACATGGCACATCAGGGACAGATGGGACATCTGGGACACAGGACATGGGGACACACAGGACAGTAAGGACAGGATATTTGGGGACACATGGGCCCTTGGGGACACACAGGACATCAGGGGACACGTGGGACATTGAGGGGGACACATGAGACATCAGGGGACACAGGAGACATTGGGGACATGCAGAACATCTGGGACACAGGACATTGGGGACATGCGGGGCATCAGGGGACACATGGGACATGGGGACAGAGAACATCAAGGGACACATGGGACATTGGGGACAGGATATTTGGGGGCACATGGGCACTTGGGGACACACAGGACATCAGGGGACACGGACATCAGGGGAACGTGTGACATCAGGGGACACATGGGACATCTGGGACACAGGACAGTGCGGACATGCAGGCATCAGGGCACACATGGGACATGGGGACAGAGGACACAGGGACATTGGGACACGTGGGACATCTGGGACACATGGGACATTGGGGACACCTGGGACATCGGGGACACGGGACATTGGGGGACACACAAGACATCAGGGACAGAGGACATCAGGGGACACATGGGACATCTGGGACACGTGGGACATCAGGGACACGGGACATTGGGGGATACACAAGACATCGGGGACACCTGAGACATCAGGGGACACGTGGGACATCTGGGACACATGGGACATTGGGGACACCTGGGACATCGGGGACACGGGACATTGGGGGACACACAAGACATCAGGGACAGAGGACATCAGGGGACACATGGGACATCTGGGACACGTGGGACATCAGGGACACGGGACATTGGGGGACGTTGAGGGGACAGAGGACATTGGGGGACACACGGGACATCGGGGACACGTGAGACATCAGGGGACACACGGGACATCGAGGGGACAGGGGACACCGGCCGCGGGGTGACGCGGCACCCTGACCCCCACCCAGGCGCCCACCCGGTGGCCCAGTACCTGGCGTCGGTGGACGGGCGCTACGGGGCCGCCTTCCTGGAGCCGGGCTGGCGCGAGCTCTTCGGGCGCAGCGAGGCACCCGCCGCCGGTACGGCACCCTTGGGTGGCACCGCAGGGACGGGGCACCCTTGGGTGGGCACCCTTGGGGAATGGGAGCACCTGGGGATGGGCACCCTTGGGTGGCACCGCGGGGACGGGGCACCCTTGGGTGGGCACCCTTGGGGAATGGGAGCACCTGGGGATGGGCACCCTTGGGTGGCACTGCGGGGACGGGGCACCCTTGGGTGGGCACCCTTGGGGAATGGGAGCACCTGGGGACGGGCACCCTTGGGTGGCACCGCGGGGATGGGGCACCCTTGGGTGGGCACCCTTGGGGAACGGGAGCACCTGGGGACGGGCAGGCACCCTTGGGTGGCACCGCGGGGATGGGGCACCCTTGGGTGGGCACCCTTGGGGAATGGGAGCACCTGGGGATGGGCACCCTTGGGTGGCACTGCGGGGACGGGGCACCCTTGGGTGGGCACCCTTGGGGAATGGGAGCACCTGGGGATGGGCACCCTTGGGTGGCACCGCGGGGACGGGGCACCCTTGGGTGGGCACCCTTGGGGAATGGGAGCACCTGGGGATGGGCACCCTTGGGTGGCACCGCGGGGACGGGGCACCCTTGGGTGGGCACCCTTGGGGAACGGGAGCACCTGGGGACAGGCACCCTTGGGTGGCACCATGGGGACGGGCGGCTCAGGGCACCCTTGGGTGGGCACCCATTGTGAATGGGATCACCAAGGGAAGGGCATCTTGGGGCACCCTTGGGTGGGCACTTGGTTCCCCTCGGTGAATGGGAGCACCCAGGGATGGGTGTCTTGGGGCACCCTTGGGTGGGCACCTGCTGTGGACACAGCTCCCAGGGATGGGCAGCTCAGGGCACCCTTGGGTGGGCACCCACTGCAGACGACAGCACCCAGGGACGGGTGGCTCGGGGCAGCCTTGGGTGGGCACCCATGGTGAATGGGAGCACCCAGGGATGGGTGTCTTGGGGCACCCTTGGGTGGGCACCCATGGTGAATGGGATCACCAAGGGAAGGGCATCTCTGAGCACCCTTGGGTGGGCACTTGGTTCTCCTCAATGGATGGGAGTCATGGGGCACCCTTGGGTGGGCACCCATGGCGAATGGGAGCACCCGGGGATGGGTGTCTCGGGGCACCCTTGGGTGGGCACTTGGTTCTCCTCAATGGATGGGAGTCATGGGGCACCCTTGGGTGGGCACCCATGGTGAATGGGAGCACCCAGGGACGGGCATCTTGGGGCACCCTTGGGTGGGCCCCCATGACAAATGGCAGCACCCAGGGACAGGCATCTCCAACCAACACCCAGGAGCCATGGGCGCACCCATGGGTGCCCCTTTTCGAGCCGGGCCCTGACGATACGTGGCCGGGGGCGGGCACCCCTGGGTGGGCGCGGGGGCAGGGTCGCCGGGGGGGTGGGTGCCCCCCACCCGCGCCGCCACGGGTGCTGCCACGGGCCGCGGTGCCGCAGAGCCCTTCAACGTGGTGGGCCGCATCCTGGCCTACGCGGCGGGCGCCGGCGTCACCCACCCGCTGCCCGTGGCCGAGGCCATGCTCACCTGCAGGCACCGCTTGTGAGTGGGGACGTCACCGCGGGGACGGGGACGGGGACGTCGGCGTGGGGACGTGGGCGTGGGGACGTCGGCGTGGGGACGTCGGCGTGGGGACGTTGGCATGGGCATGGGGACGCTGGCATGGGGACGTTGGCCTGGGGACGTTGGCGTGGGCATGGGGACGTTGGTGTGGGGACATTGGCACGGGGATGGCAGCATGGGGACATCGGCGTGGGCATGGGGACGCTGGCGTGGGGACGTTGGCATGGGGACGTTGGCGTGGGCATGGGGACGTTGGCGTGGGGACATTGGCACGGGGACGGCAGCATGGGGACATCGGCGTGGGCATGGGGACGTTGGTGTGGGGACATTGGCACGGGAATGGCAGCATGGGGACATCGGCGTGGGCGTGGGGACGTTGGTGTGGGGACATTGGCACGGGGATGGCAGCATGGGGACATCGGCGTGGGCATGGGGACGCTGGCGTGGGGACGTTGGCCTGGGGACGTTGGCGTGGGCATGGGGACGTTGGCGTGGGGACATTGGCACGGGGACGGCAGCATGGGGATGTTGGCATGGGCATGGGGACGCTGGCGTGGGGACGTTGGCCTGGGGACGTTGGCGTGGGCATGGGGACGTTGGCGTGGGGACATTGGCACGGGGATGGCAGCATGGGGACGTTGGCATGGGCATGGGGACGCTGGCATGGGGACGTTGGCCTGGGGACGTTGGCGTGGGCATGGGGACGTTGGTGTGGGGACATTGGCACGGGGATGGCAGCATGGGGACATCGGCGTGGGCATGGGGACGCTGGCGTGGGGACGTTGGCCTGGGGACGTTGGCGTGGGCATGGGGACGTTGGCGTGGGGACATTGGCACGGGGACGGCAGCGTGGGGACATCGGCGTGGGCATGGGGACGCTGGCGTGGGGACGTTGGCCTGGGGACGTTGGCGTGGGCATGGGGACGTTGGCGTGGGGACATTGGCACGGGGACGGCAGCATGGGGACGTTGGCATGGGCATGGGGACGCTGGCGTGGGGACGTTGGCCTGGGGACGTTGGCGTGGGCATGGGGACGTTGGCGTGGGGACATTGGCATGGGGACGGCAGCATGGGGACGTTGGCATGGGCATGGGGACGCTGGCATGGGGACGTTGGCCTGGGGACGTTGGCGTGGGCATGGGGACGTTGGCGTGGGGACATTGGCACGGGGATGGCAGCATGGGGACATCAGCGTGGGCATGGGGACGCTGGCATGGGGACGTTGGCCTGGGGACATTGGCATGGGCATGGGGACATCGGTGTGGGGACATTGGCACAGGGACGGCAGCATGGGGACATCGGCGTGGGCATGGGGATGGCGGCATGGGGACGTTGGCCTGGGCACGGGGACGTTGGCGTGGCCATGGGGACATCAGCGTAGGCATGGGGACATTGGCGTGGGGACGTTGGCCTGGGCACGGGGATGTTGGCGTGGCCATGGGGACATCGGTGTGGGCATGGGGACATTGGCGTGGGGACGTTGGCGTGGGGACAGTGGCATGGGGACGTTGGCGTGGGGACGTTGGCGTGGGGACTGTGGGCATGGGGACATTGGCATGGGCATGGGGATGCTGGCTTGGGGACATTGGCCTGGGCATGGGGACATTGGTGTGAGCCTGGGGACGTCGGTGTGGGGATGTTGGCGTGGGGACGTTGGCGTGGGCATGGGGACATCGGTGTGGGAACGTTGGTGTGGGGACATTGGCCTGGGCATGGGGACGTTGGCGTGGGCATGGGGACATCGGTGTGGGGACGTTGGCATGGGGACGCTGGTGTGGGGACGCTGGCATGGGGGCGTTGGCGTGGGCATGGGGACATTGACATGGGGACATTGGTGTGGGGACTGTGGGCATGGGGACATCGGTGTGGGGACACTGGCATGGGGACGTTGGCGTGGGCATGGGGACGTTGGTGTGGGGACATTGGCGTGGGGACATTGGCTTGGGCATGGGGACGTTGGCGTGGGCATGGGGACATTGGCATGGGGACATTGGTGTGGGGACTGTGGGCATGGGGATGTTGGCATGGGCCTGGGGACATTGGGGTGGGGACATTGGCCTGGGCATGGGGACATTGGTGTGAGCCTGGGGACGTCGGTGTGGGGATGTTGGCATGGGGACGTTGGCGTGGGCATGGGGACATCGGTGTGGGCCTGGGGACGTTGGCATGGGGACATTGGCGTGGGCATGCGGACGTTGTTGTGGGGACATTGACATGGGGACATCAGTGTGGGCATGGGGGTGACGGCCTAGGCCTGGGGACATTGGTGTGGGGACGCTGGCGTGGGGACATTGGTGTGTGGGGACATTGGCGTGGGCCTGGGGACGTTGGTGGGGACATGGGGATGTTGGTGGGGCCATGGGGGCGTGGAGATGTTGGCACGGGGACACGGGGACATGGGGACCTTGGTGTGGGGACACAGGGACACGGGGACGCTGGTGTGGGCTTGGGGACACAGGGACATTGGTGGGGACATGGGGACGTTGGCATGGGCATGGGGACATGGGGACATTGGCATGGGGACACGGGGGCATGAGGATGTTGGTGTGGGACTGTGGGGACACGGGGACGTTGGCGTGGGGACATGGGCGTGGGGACGCCTTGGGGACACCGTGGGGACACCGGGCACCCGCTGACGTCCCTCCCCGCAGCCAAGACGAAGGCTCCTACCAGAAGTTCGTGCCCTTCGTGGGGGTGAGTGTGACAGCAGGGGACAAGGGGACACGGGGTGGCACCAGGCCGGGGGACCTTGGGGACACCAAGCTGTGGCACCGGCGGTGGCACAGGGTGATGCTGGGGGTGGAGAGTGACATAGGGTGACAGCAGGGTGACGGCAGGCATGGCCCTGGGTGGCCCAGGGTGACACTGGGGGTGACACTGGGGGTCCCTAGGGTGACGCTGGGGTGGCCCAGGGTGACACTGGGGGTGACACTGGGGGTCCCTAGGGTGACACTGGGGGTGGCCCAGGGTGATGCCGGGGTGACCCTGGGGGTCCCTGGGGTGATGCTGGGGGTGCCTAGGGTGACACTGGGGTGGCCCGGGTGACACCAGGGGTGACACTGGGGTTGGCCTGGGGTGACGCGGGGGTGACGCCGGAGGGTGACACTGGAGTGGCCCGGGGTGATGTGGGGGGTGACACGGGGGTGGCCCGGAGTGACGCCGGGGTGACACAGGGGGTGGCCCAGTGTGATGCGGGGGGTGACACCAGGGTGGCCCAGGGTGACGTGGTGGGTGACACTGGGGGTGACACGGGGGTGGCCGGGACGGGTGGCCCCGGCGGCGGCGCTGCAGCTGTGGCCTTGTGCAGGTGGTCAAGGTGGGCCTGGCGGAGGACCCGCCCCCGGCGGCAGGTAGGTGGGTGCCCCCGACACCCATGGGTGCTGCCCCCCCACCCTGCACCCCCCCCAGCGCCAGGGGCACCCCAGGGTGCCACCCCGCTCGTGTGGTCCATGACCACCCATGGGGCTGCCCCCACCTGTGGGGCCCATCCCCACCCATGGTGGCACCCAAGGGTGCTGTCACCCCATGGTGCCCATACCTACTCATGGTGGCACCCAAGGGTGCTGCCCCATCCCCATGCCCATACCTGCCCTATGGTGGCACCCAAGGGTGCTGCCCCCGCCCATGGCCATACCCACCCCATGGTGGCACCAAAGGGTGCTGCTACCCCATGTTTCCCGTCCCTACCTATGGCAGCACCCAAGGGTGCTGCCCCCCCATGTCGCCCACACCCACCCATGGTGGCACCCTAGGGTGCTGTCACCCCACGGTGCCCATCCCCACCCCATGGTGACATCCAAAGGTGCTGACCCCCATGGTGCCCATCCCCACCCCAGGGTGGCACCCAAGGGTGCTGCCCCCTCCCATACTGGTGCTCACCCCATGGTGGCACCCGGGGGTGCTGTCACCCTATGGTGCCCATACCTATTCATGGTGGCACCCAAGGGTGCTGCACCCTCCCCATGCCCGTCCCCCCCCCCCCCGAGCTGCCACCCTGTCACCTCACGGGCGCGGGGGCACCCCGGGGTGCCACAGGTGACGGGGACGAGACCCCGGCGCTGAGCCTGGCCGTGCCCTCGACGTCCCCCCCCGGGGGCCCCCGCGACGCCGCCGCCACCCCCCCGTCCTCGCCCTCCATGGCCGCCGCCACCCCGGGGTGAGCACCCACGGGTGCCGGGGGGATGCCGGGGCCCCGGGGGGGCAGGGGGGGGGGCCAGCGCCGAGCACCTGCATCCCCGGGGTGGGAGCACCCAGGGTGGGAGGCTCTGGGTGGGAGCCCATGGGTGCTGGGTCCTTGGGTGGGAGCCCATGGGTGGTGGGTCTCCAGGGTGGGATCCCATGGGTGGTGGGTCTCTGGGGAGGATCCCATGGGTGCTGGGTCTCCAGGGTTGGGATCCCATGGGTGCTGGGTCCCCGAGGTGGGATCCCCATGGGTGCTGGGTCCCTGGCGTGGGATCCCATGGGTGCTGTGTCCCAGGGGTAGGATCCCATGGGTGCTGGGTCCCTGGCGTGGGATCCCATGGGTGCTGTGTCCCAGGGGTAGGATCCCATGGGTGCTGGGTCCCTGGCATGGGATCCCCTGGGTGCTGACTCCCCGGGGTGGGAACTCATGGGTGCTGGGTCCTTCGGGTGGGATCCCATGGGTGTTAGGTCTCCAGGGCGGGAGTCTATGGGTGCTGTGTCCCCTGGGTGGGATCCCATGGGCACTGGGTTCCTGGCGTGGGATCCCATGGGCGCTGTGTCCTTGGGTGGGATCCCATGGAGATCGGGTCCCTGGGGTGGGATCGCATGGGTTGGGATCCCATGGGTGCCGGGTCCCTGGCACAGGATCCCATGGGTGCCGGCTCCCCGGGGTGGGATCCCATGGGTGCTGAGTCCTTGGGTTGGGATCCCATGGGTGCCGGGTCCCTGGGTTTGGATCTCATGGGGTGGGATCCCATGGGTGCCGGGTCCCTGGGGTTGGATCTCATGGGGTGGGATCCCATGGGTGCCGGGTCCCTGGGGTTGGATCTCATGGGGTGGGATCCCCTGGGTGCCGGCTCCCCGGGGTGGTATCCCATGGGTGCCGGCTCCCCGGGGCTCCCTAACCCCCCCGCCCCGTGCTCCCCGCCGGCAGCGGGGCGGGCGACGCGCTGGGGCTGCAGGTGGACTTCTGGGTGCCGGCGGGCGGCGGGGCGGGGGGGGCCGCCGGGGCGGGTGCCCCCCGGGAGCGGGCGCCCCGCGACGCCCCCAAGACCAGCCTGCGCGGGACCTTCCGCTCCCTCCTGGTGACCCGGCTGCCGGCGCCCGGCGAGGCGCCCGGCCCCGCCATGGCCCTCACCGTCGTCACCCGCGAGAAGAACAAGAAGGGTGCGGGGGCACCCAAGGGTGGGGGGCACCCGTGGGCGGGGGGCACCCAAGGGTGGGGGGCTCCCCTGGGTGGGCGGCTGGAGGATTGGGGCCAGCGGGTGAAGGTGGGCGTCTGGGGAGCACCTGGGAGGAGGTTCTGGGAGGGGTTGGATGAGGGCACCCAAGGGTGGGGGGGCACCCGTGGGCGGGGGGCACCCAAGGGTGGGGGGCTCCCCAGGGTGGCGGCTGGAGGATTGGGGCGAGCGGGCGAAGGTGGGCGTCTGGGGAGCACCTGGGAGGAGGTTCTGGGAGGGGTTGGGTGGAGGCACCCAAGGGTGGGGGGCACCCAAGGGTGGGGGGCACCCAAGGGTGGCGGCTGGAGGATTGGGGTGAGTGGGCGAAGGTGGGCGTCTGGGGAGTACCTGGGAGGAGGTTCTGGGAGGGGTTGGGGGGAGGCACCCAAGGGTGGGGGGCACCCATGGGTGGGGGGCACCCAAGGGTGGGGGGCTCCCCAGGGTGGGCGGCTGGAGGATTGGGGTGAGTGGGTGAAGGTGGGCGTCTGGGGAGCACCTGGGAGGAGGTTCTGGGAGGGGGTGGGTGGAGGCACCCAAGGGTGGGGGGCACCCGTGGGTGGGGGGCACCCAAGGGTGGGGGGCTCCCCAGGGTGGGCGGCTGGAGGATTGGGGCGAGCGGGTGAAGGTGGGCGTCTGGGGAGCACCTGGGAGGAGGTTCTGGGAGGGGGTGGGTGGAGGCACCCAAGGGTGGGGGGCACCCATGGGTGGGGGGCACCCATGGGTGGGGGGCTCCCCAGGGTGGGCGGCTGGAGGATTGGGGTGAGTGGGCGAAGGTGGGCGTCTGGGGAGGAGGTTCTGGGAGGGGTTGGGTGGAGGCACCCAAGGGTGGGGGGCACCCGTGGGTGGGGGGCACCCAAGGGTGGGGGGCTCCCCAGGGCGGGCGGCTGGAGGATTGGGGCCAGCGGGTGAAGGTGGGTGTCTGGGGAGCACCTGGGAGGAGGTTCTGGGAGGGGGTGGGGGGAGGCACCCAAGGGTGGGGGGCACCCATGGGTGGGGGGCTCCCCAGGGTGGGCGGCTGGAGGATTGGGGTGAGTGGGCGAAGGTGGGCGTCTGGGGAGCACCTGGGAGGAGGTTCTGGGAGGGGGTGGGTGGAGGCACCCAAGGATGGGCATCTAGGGGCACCTGAGGGTGGGGGTCTTGGGAGCACCCAAGGGTGGCGGCTGGGGGCACCTGAGGGTGGGGATCTAGGGGCACCCGAGGGTGGGGGTCTTGGGAGGACCTGAGAGGAGGTTCTGGGAGGGGTTGGGTGGGGGCACCCAAGGGTGGGCGGCTGGAGGATTGGGGCGAGCGGGCGAAGGTGGGCGTCTGGGGAGCACCCAAGGGTGGGGGTCTTGGGAGCACCTGAGTGTGGGTTCTGTGAGGGGCTGGGTGCAGGCACCCAAGGGTGGCATCTAGGGGCACCCAAGGGTGGGGGTCTGGGGAGCACCTGAGTGTGGGTTCTGGGAGGGGGTTGAGATGGGCACCCAAGGGTGGTCATTTGGGGGTAGATGGGTACGAGCACCCAAGGGTGGGCATCTGGGGAGCACCCAAGGGTGGGTGTCTGGGGAATTCGGGTGTGGGCACCCAAGGGTGGGCATGTGGGGAGCCCCCAAGGGTGGGTGGTCGGGGAATTTGGGTGCAGGCACCCAAGGGTGGGCATCTGGGGAGCACCCAAGGGTGGGTGGTCGGGGAATTTGGGTGCGGGCACCCAAGGGTGGGCATCTGGGGGTACATAGCTATGAGCACCCAAGGGTGGTCATCTGGGGAGCCCCCAAGGGTGGGTGGTCGGGGAATTTGGGTGCGGGCACCCAAGGATGGGCATCTGGGGGTACATAGCTATGAGCACCCAAGGGTGGGCATGTGGAGAGCCCCCAAGGGTGGGTGGTCGGGGAATTTGGGTGCGGGCACCCAAGGGTGGGCATCTGGGGGTACATAGCTATGAGCACCCAAGGGTGGTCATCTGGGGAGCACCCAAGGGTGGGTGGTCGGGGAATTTGGGTGCGGGCACCCAAGGGTGGGCATCTGGGGGTACATAGCTATGAGCACCCAAGGGTGGTCATCTGGGGAGCCCCCAAGGGTGGGTGTCTGGGGAATTTGGGTGCGGGCACCCAAGGGTGGGCATCTGGGGGTACATAGCTATGAGCACCCAAGGGTGGGCATGTGGAGAGCCCCCAAGGGTGGGTGGTCGGGGAATTTGGGTGCGGGCACCCAAGGGTGGGCATCTGGGGGTACATAGCTATGAGCACCCAAGGGTGGGCGTCTGGGGAGCCCCCAAGGGTGGGTGTCTGGGGAATTTGGGTGCGGGCACCCAAGGGTGGGCGTCTGGGGAGCCCCCAAGGGTGGGCACCGGGGGGGGGCAGCACCCCGGGGTGCCGCTGAGGCGGCGGGTGCCGCAGGGCCCACCCTCTTCCTGAGCAAGCGCCCGCGCGAGCCCCAGCCCGACTCCAAGAGCCAAGTGGTCGAGGGCATCAGCCGCCTCATCTGCTCCCCCCGGCAGCCCCCCACCCTGCTGCGAGGTGGGCACCCAGGGGTGGGGGGCACCCAGGGGTGGGGGGCACCCAAAGGTGGGGGGTCCCCAGGGGTGGGAGAACCCAAGGGTGGGGGAACCCATGGAAGGGGTGGTTGGGCCCTATGGGGGGTCGTAGGGGGTCATGGGTGGCTCCTGGTGGTGGGAGAGGTTGGTTTTATGGGGCACCCATGGGTGGGGGCACCCAACGGTGGGGGACCCCTGGGGGTGGGAGAACCCAAGGGTGGGGGAACCCATGGAAGGGGTGGTTGGGCCCTATGGGGGGTCTCAGGGGGTCATGGGGGGCTCCTGGTGGTGGGAGAGGTTGGTTTTATGGGGCACCCATGGGTGGGGGGCACCCAGGGGTGGGGACCACTCATGGAGGGGGTGGTTGGGCCCTATGGGAGGGTCTTGGGGGCTCCCAGGGGGTTATGGGGGGCTCGTGGTGGTGGGAGAGCTGGGTGTTATGGGGGGCACCCATGGGTGGGGGCACCCAAGAGCAGGGAGGACCCTGGGGTTATGGGGAGCTTCTGGGGGGCACCCAAGGGTGGGGGACACCCAAGGATGGGGGAAACCCAAGGGTGGGGACACCCAAGGTTGGGGACACCCAAGGTTGGGGGACACCCATGGGGTGGGGAGACACAAGCCACAAGGGACCCAGCCAGGACATGGTGGGGGGGGTCCATCATGGCATGGCCCCCCACCCACCCCCGGGGCACCCCTGGGTGCTGCGGCGGGTGCCAGCGCGGGTGCCGCAGTGACGGTGGACGGCGTCGAGTGGGACGACGTCAAGTTCTTCCAGCTGGCGGCCCAGTGGCCCACCCACGTCAAGCACTTCCCCGTGGGGCTCTTCGGCGCCAAGCCCCCCTGAGGGCACCCATGGGTGCCCCCACCACCCATGGGTGCCCCCGCCACCCCCCCGCGCTCCCCCGCTGCCACTGGGTGCCCTCACTGCCCCGGGTGGTCACCTGCCCCCGTGCCAGCCGTGGGTGCCCCTGCTAATCCCTTGATGTCCTCAGCACCCATGGGTGCCACCACCACCCATGGGTGCCCCTGCTGCTCCACTCGTGCTCTGCTGCCACCCCTGGGTGCCCTCAATGCCCCTGGGTGCCCCCCATGGTCACTTGCCCCCGTGCCAGCCATGGCTGCCCCTGCTACCCCCTTGATGTATTTGCCACCCATGGGTGCTACCATCACCCTTGGGTGCCACCACCACCCATGGGTGCCCCTGCCACCCCCCCATGCTCCCCCACCGCCCCTGGGGTCCCTCGCTGCCCGTGGGTGGTCACCTGCCCCCACACCAGCCATGGGTGCCCCTGCTACCCCCTTGATGTCCTCGCCACCCATGGGTGCCCTCAGCACCCATGGGTGCCACCACCACCTATGGGTGCCCCTGCTGCCCCCGGGATGCCCCTGCCACCCATGGGTGCTTCTGCTGCCCCCCCCAGCTGCTGACACTCCCCTTGCACCCATGGCTGTCCCCATTGCCCATGGGTGCCACCACCACCCATGGGTGCCCCTGCTGCCAATGGGGGCCGCCCCGTGGCCACCTCCCCCCCCATGGGTGCCCCTGCTGCCCCCAGGATGCCCACGCCACCCATGGGTGCTGCTGCCATGACCCCCCAGCTGCTGAACCCCCCCCAGCAACACCCTGAGGTGCCCCCGTGCCACCCATGGGTGCCCGCAGCACCCATGGGGACCCCCCTGCTGCCCACCCAGCTGCTGATCCCCCCCCCAGCGCTCCAGGTTGCCATGTCACCCATGGGTGCCACTGCCACCTCTGGGTACCCTCAGCACCCATGGGTGCCCCTGCTGTGCCCCCCAGCTCCTGAACCCCCCCACCCATGGGTGCTCCTGCCACGCCGAGGTGCTCCCATGCCACCCATGGGTGCCCCACCACCACTCCAGCTGCACGGTGTCCCCACCACCACCCATGGGTGCCCCCGCCACCCCAGGGTGCCCTGGCCCACTTGGGTGGGCCCCAGGGACAGCACCCACCGTCCAGCACCCATGGGCCCCTCTCCAGCACCCATGGGTCCCCCAGCACCCATGGGCCCCCCAGCACCCATGGGTCCCCCTCCAGCAGCTATGGGCCCCTCCAGCAGCCATGGGTCCCCCTGCAGCACCCATGGACCCCCCCTGCATCCATTGACCTCCCTGCAGCACCTATGGGTCCCCCAGCACCCATGGGCCCCCAGCACCCATTGGCACCCCCTTCCAGCACCCATGGGCCTCCCTGCCGCACCCATGGACCCCCCAGCACCCATGGGTTCCCCCCTCCACCACCCATGGGCCTCCCAGCACCCATTGGCACCCCCGTCCAGCACCCATGGGCCTCCCTGCAGCACCCATGGACCCCCCAGCACCCATGGGTCCCCCCCTCCACCACCCATTGGCCTCTCCAGCACCCTTGGGCCCCCCCAGCACCCATGGGCCCCCCAGCACCCATTGGCACCCCCGTCCAGCACCCATGGGCCTCCCTGCACCCATGGCCCCCCCCAGCACCCATGGGCCCCTCTGTACCTATGGGCCCCCCAGGACCCATGGGTCCCCCTGCAGCACTCATGGACCCCCCAGCACCCATGGGTCCCCCCCAACTGTGGGCACCCACTTCCATCCTCGTGCCAAACCGGGAGGGGGACACGCAGCACCCCCCCCCCGGCACCCATGGGTCCCTCGGGGTGGTCCAGCACCCATGGGCCCCCCCAGCACCCATGGGTGCCCCCCCGGTCGGGTCGCGGCAATAAATAACCGTCTCGGGGGGTCGCAGCGACGCCTGGTTCTTCGGGGGGGCCCGGACGCCTGGGCCCCTCCGGGTGCTCCCGTGGTGGCGGGGAGGGAGGGGCACCCACTGGGTGCTGCGAGGGGTGGGGGGGGTTCAGCTGCGGGGGGGGGGGCACCCAAACCGGGCATGCGGCCCCGCTGCGTCACCCATGGTGGCACCCGCGTCACCCGTGCCCTCGCCACCCATGGGTGCCCCCGCCGCCAATGGGGGGGTCCCCGGGGCCACCTGCCCCCCCCATGGGTGCCCCTGCTGCCCCCGGGATGCCCACGTCACCCATGGGTGCTTCTGCTGCCCCCCCCAGCTGCTGACAGTCTGCTGACACCCATGGGTGCCCCCACCACCCATGGGTGCCCCCATCGCCCATGGGTGTCCCCACTGCCCAGGGGTGCCCCCACCACCCATGGGTGCCCCCATCGCCCATGGGTGCCCCCACTGCCCAGGGGTGCCCCCGTCACCCGTGGGTGCCACCATTGCCCATGGGTCTCCCCATCACCCATGGGTGTCCCCACTGCCCACCTGGCTACTGAGCCCCCCCCCGCCCCTTGGGTGCCCTTGTGTCACCCATGGGTGCCCCCACGTTGTGCATCACGTGCACACGTGTGCATCACACCCACGTCACCCACGTCACCCACGCACGGCGTGCACGCGTGCGTCGCACCCAGGCTGTGCGTGCGTTGCACGGGGGGTTGCATTGCATACGCCTCGCACACGCCTCGCACACGCCTCGCACACGCCTCGCACACGCTTTGCACACGCCTCGCACACCCATTGCACGCGCATTGCACACTCACGTACATGGCAGAGGCCTTGCACCTGCATTCCACGCACATTGCACGCCCACGGGCGTTGCACACGCATTGCACGCGCCTTGCACACACATTGGACGCGCACGGGCGTGGCACACGCCTTGCACGCGCCTTGCACGTGCATCGCACATGCACAGGCATTGCACACGCATTGCACCTGCATTGCACACACATTGCACGCCCACGAGCGTTGCACAGCGTTGCACGCGCATTGCACACCCATTGCACGCGCATTGCACACGCACACACCTTGCACCTGCCTTGCACACGCATTGCACATGCACAGGCATTGCACACTCACTGCACACGCGTTGCACCTGCATTGCACACACATTGCACGCCCACGCCTTGCACCTGCATCGCACGCGCACAGGCATTGCACACTCATTGCACACGCATTACACAGCATTGCTCGCGCATTGCACGCCCATTGCACGGGCATTGCACTCACACGGGCGTTACACAGCGTTGCACGCGCATTGCACGTGCATTGCACGCGCACAGGCATTGCACACTCATTGCACACGCGTTGCACCTGCATTGCACACGCATTGCACGCGCACGGTCTTTGCACACGCCATGCACGCGCATCGCACGCGCATCGCACGCGCACGGGCGTTGCACGCGCATTGCACGCGCACTGGCTTTGCACACTCATTGCACACGCGTTGCACCTGCATTGCACGCCTGCTGCACGCGCATTGCACACGCACGGTCTTTGCACACGCCTTGCACCTGCATTGCACGCGCATTGCACACGCATTGCACGCCCACGCCTTGCACCTGCATTGCACGCGCATGGCACGCACACGGGCGTTGCACAGCGTTGCACGTGCATTGCACACGCATTGCACCTGCTTTGCACGGGCATTGCACTCACACGGGCGTTACACAACGTTGCACGTGCATTGCACGCCTGCTGCACACGCATTGCACACGCACGGTCTTTGCACACGCCTTGCACGCGCCTTGCACGCGCATTGCACGCGCACGGGCGTTGCACGCGCATTGCACACGCGTTGCACCAGCATCGCACACGCATTGCACGCGCATTGCACACGCGCGATCTTTGCACACGCCTTGCACGCGCATCGCACACGCATTGCACGCGCATTGCATGCGCACAGGCGTTGCACACGCGTTGCAGCTGCATTGCACACGCATTGCACGCGCATTGCACACGCGCGGTCTTTGCACACGCGTTGCACCAGCATCGCACGCGCATTGCACGCGCATCGCACGCCCATTGCACGCGCATCGCACGCGCCCCCGCCTCGCACGCGCCCTGCACCTGCCCGCGCCCCGCCCCGCCCCCCCCGCTCCGGCCCCGCCCCCCCCCGCCCAGGCCCCGCCCCCTCCGCGCGCACGCGCCGCCCCCTCCCTCCCTCCCTCCCCCCCCCTCCCCCTCCCCGGCGCGGCGCCGGAGCGAGGCGAGGCGGAGCGGGGCCCAGGCGGGCGGCTCCCCCCGCACCCCCCCCCCCAAATGGCCGCGCAGCGGGGCTGAGCCCCCTCCCCCCTCCCCCAACTCCCCCCCCCCCAAAAAAAAAAAAACCCCCGGGGGGGCCCCGGCGTCCGGGCGCAGCATGGCGTTCACGTTCGCCGCCTTCTGCTACATGCTGACCCTGGTGCTGTGCGCCTCGCTCATCTTCTTCGTCATCTGGCATGTGAGCGCGGGGGGGGCGCCGGGGGGGGGGGTCCGGGACCGGGGGGGGGGCTCCGGTACCGGGGGGGGGTCGGTACCGGGGGGGGGGGTCGGTACTGGGGTGGGGGGGGGGGAATCGGAGCGAGCGGGCGGGCGCAGGGACCCGGGGGGCGCCGGGGGCGGCCGCGCAGCGCCGGTTGCCTGGCAACGGGGGGCAGCGGGCGAGGGGAGGGGCGGCGGTTGCCTGGCAACGGGGGGCAGCGGGCAAAGGGAGGGGGCGCCGGTTGCCGGGCAACGGGGGGCAGCGGGCGAGGGGAGGGGCGGCGGTTGCCGGGCAACGGGGGGCAGCGGGCGAGGGGAGGGGGCGCCGGTTGCCGGGCAACGGGGGGCAGCGGGCAAGGGGAGGGGCGGCGGTTGCCGGGCAACGGGGGGCAGCGCCGGGTGGGGAGGGGGCGCCGGTTGCCTGGCAACGGGGGGCAGCGCCGGGGCGCGGGGGGGGAGGGACGGGGGGCGCTAGGACCTTGGGGGGGCGGTTGCCTGGCAACGGGGGCAGCGCTAGGGTTGGGGGGGCGCCGGTTACCTGGCAACGGGGCATCGTGGAGGAGGGGGGGGCGCTAGGACCCGGGGGGGGGGCGCGGTTGCCTGGCAACGGGGACACGTAAGGGGGGCGCTAGGACCCGGGGGGGGGGGCGGTTGCCTGGCAACGGGGGCAGCGCTGGGGGGGGGGAGGGAGCAATTGGGGCAGGTTGGGGGGGGGGAGGAGCAGGCGGGGGCGGAGGGGGCGGGGCCCGGCGCGGCCCCGCCCCCGCGGCCGTCGCCAGGCAGCCGCCGTCGCCATGGCAACGGGCCATGGGGGGGGCCCACGCGGGGCGGGGCTTAAACCCCCCCCCCAACGTGGGGGGGCCCAGGCGTCCGGCCCCCCCCAAAGGCACCAAGGTGGGGGGGGGGGCAGTGCCCCCCCCCCCCAGACACCTGGGTCACCGGTGGGGGATGGGGGGATGGGGGGGCCCCCCCCGGACGCCTGGGCCCTTCCCGGACGCCTGGGCCCCCCCGGACGCCTGGGCCCCCCCGGACGACCCTCACGCCCCCCCCCCCTGCAGATCATCGCCTTCGACGAGCTCCGGACCGACTTCAAGAACCCCATTGACCAGGGCAACCCGGCCCGGGCCGTGAGTGCCGCGCGGGGGGGCCCAGGCGTCCGGGAGGGGGGCCCAGGCGTCCGGGAGGGGGGGCCCAGGTGTCCGGGGGGGGCCCAGGCGTCCGGGAGGGGCCCAGGCATCTGGGAGGGGTGCAGGCGTCTGGGGGAGGGGCCCAGGCATCTCGGAAAGGGCCCAGGCGTCCGGGGGGGGGGCCCAGGTGTCTGAGAGGGCCCAGGTGTCCGGGAGGACCCAGGCATTTGGGGGGGGGGGGCCAGGCGTCCAGGAGGGGCCCAGGAGTCCGGGGGGGGCCCGGGTGTCTGAGAGGGCCCAGGTGTCCGGGGGGACCCAGGCATTTGGGAGGGGGGGCCCAGGCGTCCGGGAGGGGCCCAGGCGTCCGGGAGGGCCCAGGCATCCAGGACCCCCCCCGATACAGGGACCCAGGTGTCCGGGGTCCCCCTCAAACACACATGGGGGGGCCCAGGCGTCCGGGAGGGGCCCAGGCGTCCGGGAAAGGGCCCAGGCATCTGGGAAGGGCCCAGGCATCCGGGGAGGGGCCCAGGCGTCCGGGGACATTGTGGGGGGGGAGGGGCGCCCCGACACCTTGCCGGAAGAATCCAGGTCGGCGGCTATTTATAGCCCCCAAAAGCGGGACGCGCGGGGGAGGGGCCCAGGCATCCGGGGGGGGGCCCAGGCGTCCGGGCCCTGCTCCTCCCCCCGCCTCGGCCCCATTCCTTATCCCACCCCCGCTGGGAGCCCAGGCGTCCGGGGGGGGCCCAGGCGTCCGGGACCCCCACAGTCCCCAGTGCTGGGGGGGGGCCCAGGTGTCCAGGAGGGGCCCAGGCGTCCGGGACCCCCACAGTCCCCAGTGCTGGGGGGGGGCCCAGGTGTCCAGGAGGGGCCCAGGCGTCCGGGGAGGGGTCCAGGCGTCCGGGGGGGGCCCAGGCATCCGGGGGGGGCCCAGGCGTCCGGGAGGGGCCCAGGCATCCGGGGAGGGGCCCAGGCGTCCAGGGAGGGGCCCAGGCGTCCGGGCCCCCCCCCCGACCCCGTTTCCCCCCCCTCCAGCGCGAGCGATTGAAAAACATCGAGCGAATCTGCTGCCTCCTGCGCAAGGTGCGACCAGGGACCCCCCCGACCCCCCCCGAGACCCCCCCAAACCTCCCCAAATGCCTGACACCCCCCCCGGACCCCCCAGGACCCCCCCAAAACCCCCAGGACCCCCAAAAACCCCCCAAAATGCCCCCCAAACCCCCTAGGAAGCCCCTGACCCCCCCAGGACCCCCCAAAACCCCCCAAAATGCCCAACCCCCCCGGGACCCCCCGAAACCCCCCAGGGAGACCCTAAAACCCCCCCAGAACCCCCCAAAATGCCCCCCAACCCCCCCCCCGGGACCCCCCAAATGCCCCTGAGCCCCCCAGGGAGCCCCTGAACCCCCCCAGGACCCCCCAAAACCCCCAGGACCCCCAAAACCCCCCCAAAATGCCCCCCAAACCCCCTAGGGAGCCCCTGACCCCCCCCAGGACCCCCCAAAATTCCCCAAAATGCCCCCCAAACCCCCCAGAGAACCCCTGAAACCCCCCAAGACCCCCCCAAAACCCCCAAAATCCCCCAGAGTCACCCCAAAACCACCCCAAATCTCCCCAGAGACACCCCCAAAACCCCTCTGGACCCCCCAAAACCCACCAAAATCCCCCCAAAACCCCCAAATCCCCCAGAATGACCCCGAAACTCCCCCAAATCCCCCCCGGGAGCCCCAAAATCCCCTGGATTTGCCCCAAAACCTGCCTTGATCCCCTAAAACCCCCCAAATCCCCCAGAATCACCCCCAAAATCCCCAGGGAGCCCCAAAATCCCCTGGATTTGCCCCAAACCCCCCATGACCCCCTAAACCCCCAAATCCCCCCAAATCCCCCAGAATGACCCCAAAACTCCCCCAAATCCCCCCTGGGAGCCCCCAAATCCCCTGGATTTGCCCCAAAACCCACCTTGATCCCCTAAAAGCCCCAAAATCACCCCAGGGAGCCCCAAAATCCTCTGGATTTGCCCCAGAAACCCCCTAAACCCCCTAAAACCCCCCAAATCCCCCAGAATGACCCCAAAACTCCCCCAAATCCCCCCTGGGAGCCCCAAAATCCCCTGGATTTGCCCCAAAACCCACCTTGTTCCCCTAAAAGCCCCCAAATCACCCCAGGGAGCCCCAAAATCCTCTGGATTTGCCCCAAAACCCCCCAGGACCCTCTAAAATCCCCAAATCCCCCAGAATCACCCCAAAAATGCCCCAAATCCCCCCAGGGAGCCCCAAAAATCCCCTGGATTTGCCCCAAAACCCCCCAGAACCCCCCACCCCCCCAGCAGCCCATTGGGGGGCGGGGCCTGGCAGGGGGCGGGGCCGTGTGGTGGGCGGGGCCTGGCAGGGGGCAGGTCCCACTCAAGGGGGGGGCTGTCAGCAAGGGGGGGCGTGGCCTCAAAGGGGGCGTGGCCGGGAGCCAATCAGGGGGCGGGGCCCCAAGGGGTTGGGGGCGGGGCCTGGGGCGGGAGTGGGGCGGGGCTTGGGGGCTGGAGGGGGCGGGGCCTGGGGGAGCAGCAGGGCCCAAAGGAAGGGGGGGTGGTTGGCGGAGGGGCGGGGCCTGCAGGAGGGGCGTGACCCAGAGGGGGCGTGGCCTGGGAGGGGGCGTGGCCCGGGAGGGGGCGGGGCCTGGGGATACGGCAGGGCCTGGAGGAGGGAGGGGAGGGAGCAATCCCTGCTGGGGGGGGGGGAATGGGGCGTGGCCTGGCAGGGGGCGTGGCCCGGCCCTGGGGGCGTGGCCAGAGGGGGCGTGGCCAGAGGGGGCGTGTCCTGAGGCCCCGCCCCCAGCTGGTGGTGCCCGAGTACTGCATCCACGGGCTGTTCTGCCTCATGTTCCTGTGCGCTGCCGAGTGGGTGACGCTGGGCCTCAACCTGCCCCTGCTGCTCTACCACCTCTGGAGGTACCGGGGGGGGACAACAGCGTGACAACACCCTGACAACACCGTAACACGGGGGGGGACATGGGGGGGAACTGGGGTGACGCTGGGCCTCAACCTGCCCCTGCTGCTCTACCACCTCTGGAGGTACCGGGGGGGGCAACAGCGTGACAACACCCCGACAACACCGTAACACGGGGGGGACATGGGGGGGAACTGGGGTGACGCTGGGCCTCAACCTGCCCCTGCTGCTCTACCACCTCTGGAGGTACCGGGGGGGGCAACAGCATGACAACACCCTGACAACACCGTAACACGGGGGGGGACATGGGGGGGAACTGGGGTGACGCTGGGCCTCAACCTGCCCCTGCTGCTCTACCACCTCTGGAGGTACCGGGGGGGGGCAACAGCGCGACAACACCCCGACAACACCGTAACACGGTGGGGGACATGGGGGGGAACTGGGGTGACGCTGGGCCTCAACCTGCCCCTGCTGCTCTGCCACCTCTGGAGGTACCGGGGGGGGGCAACAGCGCGACAACACCCTGACAACACCGTAACACGGTGGGGGGACATGGGGGGGAACTGGGGTGACGCTGGGCCTCAACCTGCCCCTGCTGCTCTACCACCTCTGGAGGTACCGGGGGGGGCAACAGCGCGACAACACCCTGACAACACCGTAACACGGGGGGGGACATGGGGGGGAACCGGGGTGACGCTGGGCCTCAACCTGCCCCTGCTGCTCTACCACCTCTGGAGGTACCGGGGGGGGCAACAGTGTGACAACACCCCAACAACACCGTAACACCTGGGGGGGATATGGGGGGGGCACAGGGTTGATGCTGGAGCTCAGCCTGCCCCTGCTGCTTCTCTACCACCTCTGGAGGTACCGGGGGGGGCAACAGCGTGACAACAGCGCCACAACACCTCAACAACACCGTGACCTGGGGGGGGATATGGGGGGGGGGGGAATGGGGTGATGCTGGGCCTCAACCTGCCCCTGCTGCTCTACCACCTCTGGAGGTACCAGGGGGCAACAGCGTGACAACACCCTGACAACACCCTGACAACACCATAAAACGGGGACACGGTGGGGGGGAAACGGGGTGACGCTGGGCCTCAGCCTGCCCCTGCTGCTCTAGCACCTCTGGAGGTCCTGGGGGGGGGGGGGGCCAACAGCGTGATAACACCCCAACAACACCATGACCTGGGGGGGAAACACGGCGGGGAACTGGGGTGACGCTGGGGCTCAACCTACCTCTGCTGCTTCACCACCGCTGGAGGTACCGGGGGGAACAGCACAACAACAGCGTGACAACACCCTGACAACACTGTAACAAGAGGGGGACGGGGGGGGGAATGGGGTGACGCTGGGCCTCAACCTGCCCCTGCTGCTTCACCACCGCTGGAGGTACCGGGGAGGGGAATGGGGACGCAACACCGTGACAACACCCCAACAACACCGTGGCTACACCATGACAACACTGTAACCGGGAGACACTGGGGCTCAACCTGCCCTTGCTGCTCCACCACTGCTGGAGGTACCAGGGGGAGGGGGAAGGGGGCACAACACCATGACAACACTGTGAGAACACCGCAACAACACCATAACAAGGAGGGAGACACTGGGATGCTGCTGGGGCACAACCTGCCCCTGCTGCTCCACCACCGCTGGAGGTATTGGGGAGGGGGATGAGGACGTGACACCATGACTACACTGCGACTACACTATGACAACACTGTAACTGGGAGGGAGACACTGGAGTGATGCTGGGGCTCAACCTGCCCCTGCCGCTCCACCACTGCTGGAGGTACCGGGGAGGGGAGGATGGGGACACAACACCATGACAACACCGTGACTACACTGTGACAACACCGTAACCAGGAGAGAGACATGGGGGTGCTGCTGGGGCTCAAGCCACCCCTGCTGCTCCACCACCACTGGAGGTATCGGGGAGGGGAGATGGGGCCGCAACACCACAACAACACCCCAACAACACCATGACTACACCGCGACAACACCATAACCAGAAGGGAGACACTGGGGCTCAACCTGCCCCTGCTGCTCCACCACTGCTGGAGGTACTGGAGAGGGGAATGGGGATGTAACAACATGGCAACACCGTGACTACACTGTGACTACACCGTGACAACACCGTAACCAGGAAGGAGACATGGGGGTGCTGCTGGGGCTCAAGCCGCCCCTGCTGCTCCACCACTGCTGGGGGTACCGGGGAGGGAAAATGGGGCCGCAACACCGCGACAACACCGCGACAACACCGCGACAACACCGTGACACCCGCACAGGTACTTCCACCGGCCGGCGGACGGCTCGGAGGGGCTCTACGACGCCGTCTCCATCATGAACGCCGACATCCTGGGCTACTGCCAGAAGGAAGCGTGGTGCAAGCTCGCCTTCTACCTGCTCTCCTTCTTCTACTACCTGTACAGGTGACTGGGAGCACTGGGAGGGACTGGGATGGGATTGGGAGGGGACTGGGAGCCGCTGGGAGGGACTGGGAGCCACTCGCCTTCTACCTGCCCTCCTTCTTCTGCCTGTACAGGTAGGTGACCCCAGGACTGGGAGCACTGGGAGGGACGGGGATGGGATTGGGAGGGGACTGGGAGCCCCTGGGAGGGGACTGGGACGGACTGGGAGCCACTGGGATGGGACTGGGAGCGATTAGGACGGCCTGGAGCAACTGGAACAGAGTGAGATGGACTGGGAGCAACTGGGAGAGACTGGGAGCAACTGGAATGGGCCTGGGGGCTACTGGGAGGAACTGGGAGGGGAGTTGGAGCCACTGGGGGCTACTGGGAAGTAATGGGGGGGCTACTGGGAGGCACTGGGGGATACTGGGAGGCACTGGGGGATACTGACCCTCTCCCCAGTATGGTGTACACACTGGTGAGCTTCTGAGGGGCCGCCCTGCCCGGACGCCTGGGCCCCCCCGGACGCCTGGGCCCTTCCCGGATGCCTGGGCCCCCCCGGACGCCTGGGCCCCGCCGGACGCCTGGGCCCGCCGCCAGGGCCAGAGCAGGGGGGGACATGTCCCTGCGATGACCCCAGTTTGGGGAGCAGGGGGGGAACTGGGAGCACTGGGCAGGGCCCGGTCCGGCCCAGTCCGGCCCAGTTTGGCCCAGTTGGTCCCAGTTCCCCCCCCTACCCCCCCCCCGCCGGGTCTCTGTGTACAAAGACGTCGCGTCGTGGCTGAATAAAGACAACTGGCACCAGGAGTCGCGCGGGGGCTCCCCGGACGCCTGGGCCCCTCCCCGGATGCCTGGGCCCCTTCCCGGACGCCTGGGCCCCCCTGGACACCTGGGTCCCCCTGGACACCTGGGCCCCTTCCCGGACACCTGGGCCCCTCCCGGACGCCTGGGCCCCCCTGGACACCTGGGCCCCTCCCCGGACACCTGGGCCCCTCTCGGACGCCTGGGCCCCTTCCCGGACGCCTGGGCCCCTCTCGGACGCCTGGGCCCCTCCTGGACACCTGGGCCCCTTCCCAAACACCTGGGCCCCTCCCCGGAGGCCTGGGCCCTCCCGGACGCCTGGGCCCACCACCAGGCACCTGGGCCCCCGCAGAGGCCTGGGTCCCCCCCCAGAGCAACTATATCCCTCCCACCCCGGACGCCTGGGCCCCCCCCCCCAGATGCCTGCCCCCCCCCCCCCGGCCCGGACGCCTGGGCCCCTGCTGTTGGGTGAAACCTCAGCCAGAGCAGAGCAGGGTGGAGAGGGAGGGGGAGGGTTGCTCGGCCCGGACGCCTGGGCCCGCCCGGACGCCTGGGCCCACTCGGATGCCTGGGTCCCCGCCCGGACGCCTGGGCCCCCACCCGGACGCCTGGGCCCTTCCTTGGCAGTGGAAGTTGGGGGGGGGCAGGGTTGCAGCAGACCCCCCCCTCCCCCCAGACACCTGGGTCCTTCCCCGGACGCCTGGGTCCCCCCCCTACCCGGACGCCTGGGCCCTTCCTTGGTGGTTAGGGTGGGGGGGGGAGGGTGCAGCAGAGCCCCCCCCACCCGGACGCCTGGGCCCCCCCCCCCCCCAACCATTGCATCCACCCTTCAGCTCTTGCCCAAACAGAGCAGGGCGGGAGGAGGAGGAAGGGGGGGGGGGTTATTGCTCAACCCGGACGCCTGGGCCCCCTCCACCCGCCCGGACGCCTGGGCCCCCGCCCGGCCTCTTGGGTCCCCCTTAGCCGAAGCGGGGCGGGAGGAAGACGCCGGGGGGGCGGGGGGGGGTGGAGACCTAACGCTGGGCTTCTCGGAGGAGGAGGAGGAGGAGGAGGAGGACGAAGGCCGGAGGATGCTGGCGCTGGTGGCCTGGGGGTGGCTGGCGGTGGCGGTGGCGGCGGCGGCGGGGCCCCCCCCGGCCCCCCCCAGCTGCCCGCTGGGCTTCGGGCCGGTGCCGGGGGCGCCGGGGGGCTGCGGGGACCGCGACGAGTGCCGGGGGGGCCGGGTGTGCCAGCACATGTGCCTCAACCACGAGGGCGGCTTCGCCTGCCACTGCCGCCGCGGCTTCGCCCTGCAGCCCGACGGCGTCGCCTGCCGCCCCCGCCGCCCCCCCCGCCGCGGGGGGGGCGGCGGGAGGCGGCGGGGGGGCCCCGGGGCCGAGGCGGCGGCGGGGGGGGCCCCGGGGGTGCTGCCCCGGCGGCGGGACGGGCGCCGGGACCTGGCGTGGGAGCTGCGCCCAGATGTGCGACGGGAGGGGCGATGGGGGCTGCGCCCGGATGAGCGCCCAGATGTGCGCCCCGATGGGCGATGGGATGTGGAATGGGAGCTGCGCCCAGATGTGCACCCAGATGTGCACCCAGATGTGCAACTGGACAGGCGATGGGACGGGCGACGGGACACGGAATGGGAGCTGCGCCCAGATGTGCACCCAGGTGAGCACCCAGATGTGCGCCGGGACCAGCAGCAGGACGGGCGACGGGACATGGAATGGGAGCTGCGCCCAGATGTGCCCCCAGATGTGCGCCCCGACGGGCGATGGGAGCTGCGCCCAGATGTGCACCCAGATGTGCACCCAGATGTGCGCCCCGACGGGCGATGGGGGCTGCACCCGGATGTGGCCCCAGATGTGCGACTGGACAGGCGATGGGACGGGCGACGGGACACGGAATGGGTGCTGCGCCCAGATGTGCACCCAGATGAGCACCCAGATGTGCCCCCAGATGTGCGCCGGGACCGGCAGCAGGACGGGCGAGGGGACGGGCGATGGGAGCTGCGCCCAGATGTGTCCCCAGATGTGCAACCGGACAGGCGATGGGATGGGCGACGGGACATGGAATGGGACCGGCACCCAGATGTGCACCCAGATGTGCACCCAGATGTGCCCCAGGACCTGCAGCGGGACGGGCGACGGGACCTGCACCCAGATGTGCACCCAGCTGTGCAGCAGGACGGGCTGCCGGACGTGCGATGGGACCTGCACCCACGTGTACACCCGCACGGGCACCCAGATGTGCGCCCAGATGTGCCCCGGGCCTGGCATGGGGACTTTGTGCACCCAGGTGGGCAGCAGGACAGGCGATGGGACCTGCACCCAGAGGTGCACCCGGACGGGCACCACGCCCGGCGTCCAGATGTGCAGCATGACGGGCACCCAGATGTGCACCCAGATGTGCGCCAGGACGGGCAAGGGGACGTGCGACGCCGCGCGCAATGGGGCTGGCACCCAGATGTGCACCCAGATGTGCGCCCAGATGTGCACCCAGAGGTGCCCCCCAGCCAGCACCGGGCCGTGCAAAGGGCCATCGCACGCGGGGCCCCTATACGTGCCGCCCCTATGCACGGGGACAGCGTGCGCGGGGACATCGCGTATGGGGACATCGCGTATGGGGACAATGCGTACGGGGACAATGCGTATGGGGACAGCGCATACGAGGACGGCGTGCACGAGGCCCCTACGCACGCGGCCCCTACGCACGCGGCCCCTACGCCCGCGGCCCCTATACGTGGGGACCGGCTGCACGAGGACGGCGTGCACGAGGACCCTGCATACGGGGACATCGCGTATGGGGACAGCGCGTACGAGGACCCAACGCACGAGGACCCAACGCACGAGGACCCGCCCGGGCGCCCCGGCACGTATGGAGCCCCCCGCCCCTACGGAGCCCCCTACGCCGACCCCTATGGGGAGCCCTATGGGGAGCCGGACGCCTACGCGGACCCCTATGGGGACCCCTATGGGGACCCCTATGGGGACGGGGACCCCGAGGCCTACGGGGACGCCTACCCCCACCCCTATGGGGACGGGGACCCCGACGCCTATGGGGACGCCTATGGCGATCCCTATAGGGACCCTGAGCCCGACGTGGGGCCTGGGGGCCTCCATAGGGGTGGGGACCCCTATATAAGGCCCTGGGACCCCTATGGAGCCCAGGACCCCCCCACTGAGCCCAGGGACCCCTATATGGCCGGGGACCCCCATACCGAGCCCAGGGACCCCTATAGAGCCCAGGACCCCCCCACTGAGCCCAGGGACCCCTATGGGGCTGGGGACCCCCATATAAGTCCCAGGGACCCCTATAGGGCTGGGGACCCCCACACCAACTCCTGGGACCCCTATAGAGCCCAGGACCCTCCCACTGAGCCCAGGGTCCCCTATAGGGCCGGGGACCCCCATATAAGTCCCAGGGACCCCTATAGGGCTGGGGACCCCCACACCAACTCCTGGGACCCCTATAGAGCCCAGGACCCTCCCACTGAGCCCAGGGTCCCCTATAGGGCCGGGGACCCCCATATAAGTCCCAGGGACCCCTATAGGGCCGGGGAGCCCCCCACTGACCACAGGGTCCCCTATAGAGCCCAGGACCCCCCCACTGAGCCCAGGGACCCCTATAGGGTCGGGGACCCCCCCACTGAGCCCGGGGACCCCTATAGGGTCGAGGACCCCCAGACCAGCTCCTGGGACCCCTATGGAGCCCAGGACCCCCCCACCGAGCCCGGGGACCCCTATAGGGTCGGGGACCCCCCCGGGCCCCCCCCGGACTCCCAAACCGTCCCCTATAGAATCACCGGCCCCCCAAGTGCCCCCCCCAGTGCCAGGGACCCCCCAGCTGCCCCTGGGACCCCCCCAGTTGCCCCCCCCGTGGCCAAGGACCCCCCTGGGACCCCCCCAGTTGCCCCCCCCACAGTCAGGGACCCCCCAACTGCCCCCCCCACCCCCAGTGACCCCCCAGTTGCCCCTGGGACCCCCCCAGTTGCCCCCCCCGTGGCCAAGGACCCCCCAACTGCCCCCCCAGTTGCCCCCCCCGCACCCAGGACCCCCCCGCTTGCCCCCCCCAGTGCCAGGGACCCCCCAGTTGCCCCTGGGACCCCCCCAGTTGCCCCCCCCACGGCCAAGGACTCCCCAACTGCCCCCCCCACAGTCAGGGACCCCCCCGGGACCCCCCCAACGGCCCCCCCCACCCCCAGGCCCCCCCCAGTTGCCCCTGGGACCCCCCCAGTTGCCCCCCCCTTGGCCAAGGACCCCCCAACTGCCCCCCCCACCCCCAGTGACCCCCCAGTTGCCCCCCCCGTGGCCAAGGACCCCCCTGGGACCCCCCCAGGTGCCCCCCCCACCCTCAGAGACCCCCCAACTGCCCCCCCCAAGGCCAAGGACCCCCCCGGGACCCCCCCAGGTGCCCCCCCCACCCCCAGGGACACCCCAACTGCCCCCCCCAAGGCCAAGGACCCCCCCGGGACCCCCCCAGGTGCCCCCCCCACCCCCAGGGACCCCCCAACTGCCCCCCCCAAGGCCAAGGACCCCCCCGGGACCCCCCCAGGTGCCCCCCCCACCCTCAGAGACCCCCCAACTGCCCCCCCCAAGGCCAAGGACCCCCCCGGGACCCCCCCAGGTGCCCCCCCCACCCCCAGGGACCCCCCAACTGCCCCCCCCAAGGCCAAGGACTCCCCCGGGACCCCCCCAGGTGCCCCCCCCACCCCCAGGGACCCCCCAACTGCCCCCCCCAAGGCCAAGGACCCCCCCGGGACCCCCCCAGGTGCCCCCCCCACCCCCAGGGACCCCCCAACTGCCCCCCCCAAGGCCAAGGACCCCCCCGGGACCCCCCCAGGTGCCCCCCCCACCCCCAGGGACCCCCCAGTTGCCCCTGGGACCCCCCCAGGTGCCCCCCCCACAGTCAGGGACCCCCCTGGGACCCCCCCAGGTGCCCCCCCCACCCCCAGGGACCCCCCAGTTGCCCCTGGGACCCCCCCAACCGCCCCCCCCACAGTCAGGGACCCCCCTGGGACCCCCCCAACCGCCCCCCCCACCCCCAGAGCCCCCCCGGGTGCCCCCCCCCGGGCCCGGGCCCCCCCCGGCTCCGCCCGGACGCCTGGGCCCCCGTGGGGGGGGCACCTGCGCCTGGCCCTGCCCGTGGCCCTGGGGGGGGCGGCGCTGCTGCTGGCGGCACTGGGAGCACTGGGAGCACTGGGGGGGTCGCGGCGGGGGGGGGCCGAGCTGGCAGAGACCCCCCCCCCGGCTGCCCCAACTGGGAGCAGAGCCCCCAAACTGGGAGAGGGGACCCCAAACTGGGAGCCCCCCCTGCCAAACTGGGAACACCAGACTGGGAGAGGGACCCCCAAACTGGGATAGGGACCCCCCCCCAACTGGGAGCCCCCCCCCGCCAAACTGGGATCACCAGACTGGGAGAGGGACCCCCAAACTGGGATAGGGACCCCCTCCCAACTGGGAGCCCCCCCCCCGCCAAACTGGGATCACCAGACTGGGAGAGGGACCCCCAAACTGGGATAGGGACCCCCCCCAACTGGGATAGGGATCCCCCGACTGGGATTGGGACCCCCTCAAACTGGGACCCCCCCACCAAACTGGGACCCCCCCCCCCAAACTAGGACCCCCCCAACTGGGAGAGGGAACCTCCCAAACTGGGAGCCCCTCCCCCACCAAACTGGGATAGAGACCCCCCCCAACTGGGATCCCTGACCCAAACTGGGAGAGGGACCCTCCCCCATACTGGGACCCCACCCAAACTGGGATAGGGACCCCCCCAACTGGGATGAGATTTCCCCCCCCGACTGGGATTGGGACCCCCAAACTGGGAGCCCTGGACCAGACTGGGACAGGGACCCCCCCCCGCCAAACTGGGACCCCTCCCCAAACTGGGAGCCCTGCCCCAAACTGGGTTTGGGACCCTCCCCCCAACTGGGACCCCAAACTGGGACAGGAACCCCCCCAAACTGGGACAGCCCCCCCCCCCAGACTGGGATCCCTGACCCAGACTGGAACAGGGCTCCCCCAAACTGGGAGAGGGGCTTCCCCATACTGGGACACCCCCTCCCACACTGGGACACCCCCCCCCAGACTGGGAGAGGGGCTCAAACTGGGACTGCCCCCCCCCAAATGGGACCAGGATCCCCCAAACTGGGCCAGTGACCCCCAAACTGGGCAAGGCCCCCCCCAAACTGGGACTGGAAACCCCCAAACTGAGACCGGGGATCCGCCAAACTGGGACTGGGGAGCCCCAAACTGGAACTGGGGACCCCAGACTGGGACTGGGAGCTTGCCCCAAACTGGGAGGGGACTGGGGAGCCCCAAACTGGGACTGGGGACCCCAGACTGGGACTGGGGACCCCCCCAAACTGGGAGGGGACTGGGGAGCCCCAAACTGGAACTGGGGACCCCAGACTGGGACTGGGGACCCCCCCAAACTGGGAGGGGACTGGAAGCCCCAGACTGGAACTGGGGACCCAAACTGGGACTGGGGCCCCCCCCAAACTCGGAGGGGACTGGGGACCCCCAAACTGGGACTGGGGAGATCCAAACTGGGACTGGGGACCCCAGACTGGGACTGGGGACCCCCCCAAACTGGGAGGGGACTGGGGAGCCCCAAACTGGAACTGGGGACCCCAGACTGGGACTGGGGACCCCCCCAAACTGGGAGGGGACTGGAAGCCCCAGACTGGAACTGGGGACCCAAACTGGGACTGGGGCCCCCCCCAAACTCGGAGGGGACTGGGGACCCCCAAACTGGGACTGGGGAGATCCAAACTGGGACTGGGGACCCCAGACTGGGACTGGGAGACCCAAACTGGGACTGGGCCCCTCCCCGAACTGGGAGCCCCTCTCCTGAACTGGGAGCAGACTGGGGAGCCCCAAACTGGGACTGGGAGCCCCAAACTGGGACCTAATAAAGAGATGGAGCTGAACCTGCCCGGACGCCTGGGCCCCTTTTTTTTGGGGGGGTGGGGGGTGACCCGGACGCCTGGGCCCCTCCTGCCTCCCCTCCCCCGCTCCAGCTGCTGAGCGGCTCCAGATGTGGCCGGGGGGGGGGGAGGGGGGGGGTGCGGCCGCGGTGACTCACGGCCCCGGCCCGGACGCCTGGGCCCCTGGGTGGGGGCAGCCGAGCCGGGCCCCGCCCCCCCCCCCCCCAAGGGCCCAGGCGTCCGGGCGGGGCGGCCGTGAGGTCACCGCGGTGCCGGGGCCAGCGATGATGTCACGGAGCCGGGGTCACCCCGGGGCGAGGTCACCGGCGATGAGGTCACGGCGATGAGGTCGTGGCCCCTCATTGGCCGGGGCGGCAGTGACGTCACAAAGGTGACGCCCCGGCGACAGCCCCTCATTGGCCGGGGTGGCGATGACATCACGGAGGCGACAGCTCCTCGGTGGCTGCATCAGCTGTGATGTCACAGAGGCGACGCCCCAGCGGCGGCTCTCATTGGCCGTGACGGCAGTGATGTCACACAGGTGACAGCCCAGCAGGAGCCCCTCCTTGGCCCTGGGTGCGGTGACATCAGAGAGATGACGGTTCCTCATTGGCTGCGGCAGCGGTGATGTCACAGAGGCGACACGCCAGCCATGGCCCCTCATTGGCCGCAGCGGGGTTGACGTCATAGAGGTGACGCCTTGGTGGACATGGTGGTGGTGACATCACAGAGGTGACACCCCAGGGGCAGCCCCTCATTGGCTACCGCAGCAGTGACCTCACAGAGGTGCCACCCTGCTTGCAGTCCCCCATTGGCCATGGTGGCAGTGACATCACAGCGCTAACACCCCCAGCGGCAGCTTCTCATTGGCCACAGCAGTGGTGACCTCACAGAGGTGCTGCCCCGCCCACAAGGCCCCCATTGGCCATGGCAGCGATGACCTCACAGAGCTAAGACCCCCCCCAACGGCGGCTTCTCATTGGCTGTGGTGACAGTGACCCCACACAGCAGCTGCAGCCCCTCGTGGCCCCCCATTGGCCACAGCAGTGATGACCTCACAGAGCAGCCGTGGCCCCCCATTGGCCACAGCAGTGATGACCTCACAGAGCGGCCGCAGCCCCCCATTGGCCGTGGCGGCACTGACCTCACGGAGCGGGCGGGGCCCGTGTCGGCCATGACGGTGGGCGGGGGGCGGCTGGCGCTGGCCCTGGCCCTGGCGCTGGCCCTGGCAGGGGCCCCGGCGTCCCCGGCGTCCCCAGTGTCCCCAGTGTCCCCCTGCCCCCCCCGGGTGCGGGGACGCCTGGGCCCCGGGGTGCCACCGCCGGGGACGCCTGGGCCCCCCCCGCCGGGGACGCTGGCGCTGCTGGGGGGAGCCGGGGCGGCGCTGGCAGCCGGGCTGCTCTACGGGGAGCGTCACCCGCCCGGGGACGGTGACGGTGACGGTGACGGTGACGGTGACGGTGACGATGACGGTGACGATGACGGGGACAGCGGCAGCGAGAGCGGCAGCGAGGCCAGCGTCTGCCTGGTGCGCCCCCCCCCCGCGGCCCTGGCTGTCCCCAAGTGTCCCCAAGTGTCCCCAAGTGTCCCCGAGCGTCCCCCAGTGTCCTCCTGTCCCCAACTGTCCCCAACTGTCCCCGAGTGTCCTCTTGTCCTCAACTGTCCCCCTCTGTCCCCAACTGTCCTCAACCATCTCCACCCATCCCCAAGTGTCCTCTTGTCCCCAGATGTCCCCAACTGTCCTCAACTGTCCCCCTCTGTCCCCAACTGTCCCCTGGTCCCCCCTCATCCCCAACCATCCCCAGGTGTCCCCCAGTCCCCAACCATCCCCAGATGTCCCCAACTGTCCCCAACTGTCCCCCTGTCCCCAGCTGTCCCCTGGTCCCCCATCGTCCCCAACCGTCCCCAGGTGTCCCCAAGTGTCCTCCTGTCCCCAGCTGTCCTCGTCGGTCCCCAATTCTCCTTCTGTCCCCAACCATCCCCAAGTGTCCCCAAGTGTCCTCCTGTCCCCAACGGTCCTCCTCTGTCCCCAAGTGTCCTCCTGTCCCCAGCCATCCCCAAGAGTTGCCAATTGTCCCCATCTGTCCCCAACTGTCCCCATCTGTCCCCAACTCTCCTTCTCTGTCCCCAACAGTCCTGTTCTGTGCCCAGCTGTCCTCCTGTCCCCAACCATCCCCAAGAGTTGTCAACTGTCACCCTCTGTCCCCCCACTGTCCTCTGTCCCCAAATGCCCCCCTGTCCCCAACCATCCCCAAGAGTCCCCAACTGTCCCCCCGTCCCCAACTGTCCCCCTCTGTCTCCAGCTGTCCCCATCTGTCCCCAGCCATCCCCAGGTGTCCCCAAGTCTCTTCCTGTCCCCAACTGTCCTCCTCTGTCCCCAACCATCCCCACATGTCCCCAAGTGTCCTCCTGTCCCCAACCATCCCCCAAAGTCCTCAACTGTCCCCCTGCCCCCAACCATCCCCCTGTCCCCAACTCTCCCACTCTGTGTCCCCAACTGTCCCCATCTGTCCCCAGCCATCCCCCATCCCCAGGTGTCCCCTGATGTCCCCTGATGTCCATCTCTGTCCATCCCCTGACGTCTGTCCCCGAGTGTCCCCAAATGTCCCCTGATCCGGCCCCCAAACATCCCTATCTGTCCCCAACTGCCCGTCCCCAGCTGTCCCCAGCTGTCCCCATTTCTCTGTCCTTGCCTGTCCCCATCTGTCCCCCACTGTCCCCGTCCCTCCCTGTCTGTCCCCATCCATCTCCATCCCTCTGTCCCCAACTGTCCCCGTCACTGTCCCCATCCATCCTCGTCCATCCCTGTCCCTTGTCCCCATCCCCTGTCCCTCCCTGTCCCCAGCTGTCCCCATGCTTCCCTGTCCCCATCCCCATCCCCATGGCCATGGGTCACCATCCCCGTCCCTGTCCCCATGGGTCCCCATCCCTGTCCCCATGGGTCCCTGTCCTGTCCCTGTTGATGTCCCCATGGGTCCCTGTCCCACCTCCATCCCTGTGGGTCCCTGTCCATCCCCATCCTGTCCCCATCCCTGTCCCCATGGGTCACCACCCCCGTCCCTGTCCCTATGGGTCCCTCTCCCATCCCTGTCCCTGTCCCCATAGCTCCCCATGGTGTCCCCATGGGTCCCTGTCCCCATCCCTGTCCCCATGGGTCTCCACGGTGTCCCCATGGGTCACCAGCCCCATCCCTGTCCCCACGGGTCCCCATCCCTGTCCCTATGGGTCCCTGTCCTGTCCCTGTTGATGTCCCCATGGGTCCCTGTCCCACCTCCATCCCTGTGGGTCCCTGTCTGTCCCCATCCTGTCCCCATCCCTGTCCCCATGGGTCCCTGTCACATCCCCATCCCCGTGGGTCCCCATGCTGTCCCCGTCCCCATGGGTCCTCATCGCCTGCCCCATGGATGACCATCCTTGTCCCCACGGGTCCCTGTCCCCATCCCTGTCCCCATGGGTCTCCATGGTGTCCCTATGGGTCCCTGTCCCCATCCCTGTCCCCATGGGTCTCCACGGTGTCCCCATGGGTCACCAGCCCCATCCCCGTCCCCGTGGGTCCCCATCCCTGTCCCCACGGGTCCCTGTCCCACCCCCATCCCCGTCCCTGTCCCCACGGGTCTCCACGGTGTCCCCATGGGTCCCCATCCCCATCCCTGTCCCCACGGGTCCCCATCCTGTCCCTGTTGATGTCCCCAAGGGTCCCTGTCCCATCCCGGCCGTGACACCCGTCCGTCCGTCCCGCAGGGCCCGGTGGTGACGTCCCCGTCCCCGTCCCCGTCCCCGTCCCCGCTGGCGGTGGCCTGGGTGCCCGGGGACGCGGCGGGGGCCCGGCGGGGGCTGGCGCGGCTGGTGCGGGCGCTGCGGGCGCTGCGGGGGACAGGGCCCTGCCACCAAGGCCACCAAGGCCACCAAGGCCACCAAGGTCACCGGGGCCACCAAGGCCACCAAGGCCACCGGTCTCGGCCCCGCTGGGACGGGTGGCAATAAAGGAGCCACCGGCGCAGGGGGACGTGGCGCGTGGTGGCCATGGCGGGGACGGGACGGGGACGTCGGGGTGGGGACATCGGGGGTGGGGACATTGGGGATGGGGACATCAGGGACGGGGACATCAGGGATGGGGACATCAGGGGCAGGATTGGGGACCTGGATAGGGCTGGGGACATCAGGGACATCAGGGATGGGGACGTCAGCGATGGGGACATCAGGGACGGGATCAGGCACTGGGATAGGGCTGGGGACATCAGGGACATCGGTGATGGGGACATCAGGGATGGGGACATCAGGGATGGGACATCAGGGATGGGATAGGGGACCAGGATAGGGCTGGGGACATCAGGGACATCGGTGATGGGGACATCAGGGATGGGGACATCAGGGATGGGACATCAGGGATGGGATAGGGGAGTGGGATAGGGCTGGGGACATGAGGGATGGAGATGGGGATGGGGACATCAGGGACATCAAGGATGGGGACATCAGGGATGGGGACATGAGGACATGAGAGTTAGGAACAGGGACATCAGGGACGGGGACATCAGGGATGGGGACACCAGCGATGGGGACATCAGGGATGGGATCAGGCACTGGGATAGGGCTGGGGACATCAGGGACATCAGGGATGGGGACATCAGGGAGGGGACATCAGGGACATCAGAGATGGGATCGGGGACCGGGATAGGGCTGGGGACATCAGGGACATCAGGGTTGGGGACATCAGGGATGGGACCAGGGACCTGGATAGGGATGGGGACATCAGAGATGGGGATGGGGACATCAGGGACATCAGGGATGGGGATGGGGACAGGGACATCAGGGATGGGACTAGGGACCAGGAGAGGGATGGAGAGATGAGGGACATCAGCGTTGGGGACAGCAGGGACAGGGACACCAGTGATGGGGACATGAGAGATGGGGACGGGGACGGGAACATCAGCGATGGGGACATGAGGGACATCAGGGACAGCTCCCAGCATGCCCCAGGACTACAGCTCCCAGCACCCCCAGGACTACAGCTCCCAGCATGCCCCAGGACTACAGCTCCCAGCACCCCCAGGACTACAGCTCCCAGCATGCCCCGGGACTACAGCTCCCAGCATGCCCCAGGACTACAGCTCCCAGCATGCCCCAGGACTACAGCTCCCAGCACCCCCAGGACTACAGCTCCCAGCATGCCCCGGGACTACAGCTCCCAGCATGCCCCGGGACTACAGCTCCCAGCACCCCCAGGACTACAGCTCCCAGCATGCCCCGGGACTACAGCTCCCAGCACCCCCAGGACTACAGCTCCCAGCACCCCCAGGACTACAGCTCCCAGCATGCCCCGGGACTACAGCTCCCAGCACCCCCAGGACTACAGCTCCCAGCATGCCCCAGGACTACAGCTCCCAGCACCCCCAGGACTACAGCTCCCAGCATGCCCCGGGACTACAGCTCCCAGCATGCCCCAGGACTACAGCTCCCAGCACCCCCAGGACTACAGCTCCCAGCACCCCCAGGACTACAGCTCCCAGCATGCCCCGGGACTACAGCTCCCAGCATGCCCCAGGACTACAGCTCCCAGCATGCCCCAGGACTACAGCTCCCAGCACCCCCAGGACTACAGCTCCCAGCATGCCCCGGGACTACAGCTCCCAGCATGCCCCAGGACTACAGCTCCCAGCATGCCCCGGGACTACAGCTCCCAGCATGCCCCAGGACTACAGCTCCCAGCATGCCCCGGGACTACAGCTCCCAGCACCCCCAGGACTACAGCTCCCAGCATGCCCTGGGACTACAGCTCCCAGCATGCCCCAGGACTACAGCTCCCAGCATGCCCCGGGACTACAGCTCCCAGCACCCCCAGGACTACAGCTCCCAGCATGCCCCGGGACTACAGCTCCCAGCATGCCCCAGGACTACAGCTCCCAGCACCCCCAGGACTACAGCTCCCAGCATGCCCCAGGACTACAGCTCCCAGCACCCCCAGGACTACAGCTCCCAGCATGCCCCGGGACTACAGCTCCCAGCATGCCCCAGGACTACAGCTCCCAGCACCCCCCGGGACTACAGCTCCCAGCATGCCCCGGGACTACAGCTCCCAGCACCCCCAGGACTACAGCTCCCAGCATGCCCCAGGACTACAGCTCCCAGCACCCCCGGGACTACAGCTCCCAGCATGCCCCAGGACTACAGCTCCCAGCATGCCCCAGGACTACAGCTCCCAGCACCCCCAGGACTACAGCTCCCAGCACCCCCGGGACTACAGCTCCCAGCACCCCCAGGACTACAGCTCCCAGCACCCCCAG
The DNA here is from genome assembly GCF_036370855.1 of Dromaius novaehollandiae. NCBI lineage: Eukaryota > Metazoa > Chordata > Aves > Casuariiformes > Dromaiidae > Dromaius > Dromaius novaehollandiae. The sequence continues at coordinate 20,692 of NW_026991423.1, read as the reverse complement.
GACTACAGCTCCCAGCATGCCCCAGGACTACAGCTCCCAGCACCCCCAGGACTACAGCTCCCAGCACCCCCAGGACTACAGCTCCCAGCACCCCCGGGACTACAGCTCCCAGCATGCCCCAGGACTACAGCTCCCAGCACCCCCGGGACTACAGCTCCCAGCATGCCCCAGGACTACAGCTCCCAGCATGCCCCAGGACTACAGCTCCCAGCATGCCCCGGGACTACAGCTCCCAGCACCCCCAGGACTACAGCTCCCAGCACCCCCAGGACTACAGCTCCCAGCACCCCCAGGACTACAGCTCCCAGCATGCCCCAGCACTACAGCTCCCAGCACCCCCAGGACTACAGCTCCCAGCACCCCCCAGGACTACAGCTCCCAGCATGCCCCAGGACTACAGCTCCCAGCACCCCCAGGACTACAGCTCCCAGCACCCCCAGGACTACAGCTCCCAGCACCCCCGGGACTACAGCTCCCAGCATGCCCCAGGACTACAGCTCCCAGCATGCCCCAGGACTACAGCTCCCAGCATGCCCCAGGACTACAGCTCCCAGCACCCCCAGGACTACAGCTCCCAGCACCCCCCGGGACTACAGCTCCCAGCATGCCCCAGGACTACAGCTCCCAGCATGCCCCGGGACTACAGCTCCCAGCATGCCCCAGGACTACAGCTCCCAGCACCCCCAGGACTACAGCTCCCAGCATGCCCCAGGACTACAGCTCCCAGCACCCCCAGGACTACAGCTCCCAGCACCCCCAGGACTACAGCTCCCAGCATGCCCCAGGACTACAGCTCCCAGCATGCCCCAGGACTACAGCTCCCAGCATGCCCCGGGACTACAGCTCCCAGCACCCCCAGGACTACAGCTCCCAGCATGCCCCGGGACTACAGCTCCCAGCACCCCCAGGACTACAGCTCCCAGCATGCCCCAGGACTACAGCTCCCAGCATGCCCCGGGACTACAGCTCCCAGCATGCCCCAGGACTACAGCTCCCAGCACCCCCAGGACTACAGCTCCCAGCATGCCCCGGGACTACAGCTCCCAGCACCCCCAGGACTACAGCTCCCAGCATGCCCCAGGACTACAGCTCCCAGCATGCCCCGGGACTACAGCTCCCAGCATGCCCCAGGACTACAGCTCCCAGCATGCCCCAGGACTACAGCTCCCAGCACCCCCGGGACTACAGCTCCCAGCACCCCCAGGACTACAGCTCCCAGCATGCCCCGGGACTACAGCTCCCAGCACCCCCAGGACTACAGCTCCCAGCATGCCCCGGGACTACAGCTCCCAGCACCCCCGGGACTACAGCTCCCAGCATGCCCCAGGACTACAGCTCCCAGCACCCCCGGGACTACAGCTCCCAGCACCCCCAGGATTACAGCTCCCAGCATGCCCCAGGTCTACAGCTCCCAGCACCCCCAGGACTACAGCTCCCAGCACCCCCAGGACTACAGCTCCCAGCATGCCCCAGGATTACAGCTCCCAGCATGCCCCAGGACTACAGCTCCCAGCACCCCCAGGACTACAGCTCCCAGCACCCCCAGGACTACAGCTCCCAGCATGCCCCAGGACTACAGCTCCCAGCACCCCCAGGACTCCCCAGGACTACAGCTCCCAGCACCCCCGGACTACAGCTCCCAGCATGCCCCAGGACTACAGCTCCCAGCATGCCCCAGACTACAGCTCCCAGCACCCCAGGACTACAGCTCCCAGCATGCCCCGGGACTACAGCTCCCAGCACCCCCAGGACTACAGCTCCCAGCATGCCCCAGGACTACAGCTCCCAGCACCCCAGGACTACAGCTCCCAGCATGCCCCAGGGACTACAGCTCCCAGCACCCCAGGACTACAGCTCCCAGCATGCCCCAGGACTACAGCTCCCAGCACCCCCAGGACTACAGCTCCCAGCATGCCCCAGGACTACAGCTCCCAGCACCCCGGACTACAGCTCCCAGCATGCCCCAGGACTACAGCTCCCAGCACCCCCAGGACTACAGCTCCCAGCATGCCCCAGGACTACAGCTCCCAGCAGCCCCAGGACTACAGCTCCCAGCATGCCCCAGGACTACAGCTCCCAGCATGCCCCGGACTACAGCTCCCAGCATGCCCCAGGACTACAGCTCCCAGCATGCCCCAGGACTACAGCTCCCAGCATGCCCCAGGACTACAGCTCCCAGCATGCCCCAGGACTACAGCTCCCAGCATCCCCAGGACTACAGCTCCCAGCATGCCCCAGGACTACAGCTCCCAGCATGCCCCAGGACTACAGCTCCCAGCATCCCCAGGACTACAGCTCCCAGCATGCCCCAGGACTACAGCTCCCAGCATCCCCCAGGACTACAGCTCCCAGCATGCCCCAGGACTACAGCTCCCAGCATGCCCCAGGACTACAGCTCCCAGCACCCCCAGGACTACAGCTCCCAGCATGCCCCAGGACTACAGCTCCCAGCACCCCCGGACTACAGCTCCCAGCATGCCCCAGGACTACAGCTCCCAGCACCCCCAGGACTACAGCTCCCAGCATGCCCCAGGACTACAGCTCCCAGCATCCCCCAGGACTACAGCTCCCAGCACCCCCAGGACTACAGCTCCCAGCATGCCCCAGGACTACAGCTCCCAGCACCCCCAGGACTACAGCTCCCAGCATGCCCCAGGACTACAGCTCCCAGCATGCCCCAGGACTACAGCTCCCAGCAGCCCCGGGACTACAGCTCCCAGCATGCCCCAGGACTACAGCTCCCAGCACCCCCAGGACTACAGCTCCCAGCATGCCCCAGGACTACAGCTCCCAGCACCCCCAGGACTACAGCTCCCAGCATGCCCCAGGACTACAGCTCCCAGCATGCCCCGGACTACAGCTCCCAGCATGCCCCAGGACGACTACAGCTCCCAGCATGCCCCAGGACTACAGCTCCCAGCACCCCCAGGACTACAGCTCCCAGCATGCCCCAGGACTACAGCTCCCAGCACCCCCGGACTACAGCTCCCAGCACCCCCAGGACTACAGCTCCCAGCATGCCCCAGGACTACAGCTCCCAGCACCCCCAGGACTACAGCTCCCAGCACCCCCAGGACTACAGCTCCCAGCATGCCCCAGGACTACAGCTCCCAGCACCCCCAGGACTACAGCTCCCAGCATGCCCCAGGACTACAGCTCCCAGCATGCCCCAGGACTACAGCTCCCAGCATGCCCCAGGACTACAGCTCCCAGCACCCCCAGGACTACAGCTCCCAGCACCCCCAGGACTACAGCTCCCAGCACCCCCAGGACTACAGCTCCCAGCATGCCCCAGGACTACAGCTCCCAGCATGCCCCAGGACTACAGCTCCCAGCACCCCCAGGACTACAGCTCCCAGCACCCCCAGGACTACAGCTCCCAGCACCCCCAGGACTACAGCTCCCAGCATGCCCCGGACTACAGCTCCCAGCACCCCCGGACTACAGCTCCCAGCACCCCCAGGACTACAGCTCCCAGCATGCCCCAGGACTACAGCTCCCAGCACCCCCAGGACTACAGCTCCCAGCATGCCCCAGGACTACAGCTCCCAGCACCCCCAGGACTACAGCTCCCAGCATGCCCCAGGACTACAGCTCCCAGCACCCCCAGGACTACAGCTCCCAGCACCCCCAGGACTACAGCTCCCAGCATGCCCCAGGACTACAGCTCCCAGCACCCCCAGGACTACAGCTCCCAGCATGCCCCAGGACTACAGCTCCCAGCATGCCCGGGACTACAGCTCCCAGCATGCCCCAGGACTACAGCTCCCAGCATGCCCCAGGACTACAGCTCCCAGCACCCCCAGGACTACAGCTCCCAGCACCCCCAGGACTACAGCTCCCAGCACCCCCAGGACTACAGCTCCCAGCACCCCCAGGACTACAGCTCCCAGCACCCCCAGGACTACAGCTCCCAGCATGCCCCAGGACTACAGCTCCCAGCACCCCCAGGACTACAGCTCCCAGCATGCCCCAGGACTACAGCTCCCAGCATGCCCCGGGACTACAGCTCCCAGCATGCCCCGGGACTACAGCTCCCAGCACCCCCAGGACTACAGCTCCCAGCATGCCCCAGGACTACAGCTCCCAGCACCCCCAGGACTACAGCTCCCAGCATGCCCCGGGACTACAGCTCCCAGCATGCCCCAGGACTACAGCTCCCAGCATGCCCCGGGACTACAGCTCGCAGCATGCCCAGGACTACAGCTCCCAGCATGCCCCAGGACTACAGCTCCCAGCATGCCCCGGGACTACAGCTCCCAGCATGCCCCAGGACTACAGCTCCCAGCACCCCCAGGACTACAGCTCCCAGCATGCCCCAGGACTACAGCTCCCAGCATGCCCCAGGACTACAGCTCCCAGCATGCCCCGGGACTACAGCTCCCAGCATACCCCAGGACTACAGCTCCCAGCACCCCCAGGACTACAGCTCCCAGCATGCCCCAGGACTACAGCTCCCAGCACCCCCAGGACTACAGCTCCCAGCATGCCCCAGGACTACAGCTCCCAGCATGCCCCGGGACTACAGCTCCCAGCATGCCCCAGGACTACAGCTCCCAGCACCCCCAGGACTACAGCTCCCAGCATGCCCCAGGACTACAGCTCCCAGCATGCCCCGGGACTACAGCTCCCAGCATGCCCCAGGACTACAGCTCCCAGCACCCCCGGGACTACAGCTCCCAGCATGCCCCAGGACTACAGCTCCCAGCATGCCCCGGGACTACAGCTCCCAGCACCCCCAGGACTACAGCTCCCAGCACCCCCAGGACTACAGCTCCCAGCATGCCCCGGGACTACAGCTCCCAGCATGCCCCAGGACTACAGCTCCCAGCATGCCCCAGGACTACAGCTCCCAGCATGCCCCAGGACTACAGCTCCCAGCATGCCCCAGGACTACAGCTCCCAGCACCCCCAGGACTACAGCTCCCAGCATGCCCCAGGACTACAGCTCCCAGCACCCCCAGGACTACAGCTCCCAGCATGCCCCAGGACTACAGCTCCCAGCACCCCCAGGACTACAGCTCCCAGCATGCCCCAGGACTACAGCTCCCAGCATGCCCCGGGACTACAGCTCCCAGCATGCCCCAGGACTACAGCTCCCAGCACCCCCGGGACTACAGCTCCCAGCATGCCCCAGGACTACAGCTCCCAGCATGCCCCGGGACTACAGCTCCCAGCACCCCCAGGACTACAGCTCCCAGCACCCCCAGGACTACAGCTCCCAGCATGCCCCGGGACTACAGCTCCCAGCATGCCCCAGGACTACAGCTCCCAGCATGCCCCAGGACTACAGCTCCCAGCATGCCCCAGGACTACAGCTCCCAGCATGCCCCAGGACTACAGCTCCCAGCACCCCCAGGACTACAGCTCCCAGCATGCCCCAGGACTACAGCTCCCAGCACCCCCGGGACTACAGCTCCCAGCATGCCCCAGGACTACAGCTCCCAGCACCCCCAGGACTACAGCTCCCAGCATGCCCCGGGACTACAGCTCCCAGCATGCCCCAGGACTACAGCTCCCAGCACCCCCAGGACTACAGCTCCCAGCATGCCCCAGGACTACAGCTCCCAGCACCCCCAGGACTACAGCTCCCAGCACCCCCAGGACTACAGCTCCCAGCATGCCCCGGGACTACAGCTCCCAGCATGCCCCGGGACTACAGCTCCCAGCACCCCCAGGACTACAGCTCCCAGCATGCCCCAGGACTACAGCTCCCAGCACCCCCAGGACTACAGCTCCCAGCATGCCCCGGGACTACAGCTCCCAGCATGCCCCAGGACTACAGCTCCCAGCACCCCCAGGACTACAGCTCCCAGCATGCCCCAGGACTACAGCTCCCAGCACCCCCAGGACTACAGCTCCCAGCATGCCCCAGGACTACAGCTCCCAGCACCCCCAGGACTACAGCTCCCAGCATGCCCCAGGACTACAGCTCCCAGCACCCCCAGGACTACAGCTCCCAGCACCCCCAGGACTACAGCTCCCAGCATGCCCCGGGACTACAGCTCCCAGCATGCCCCAGGACTACAGCTCCCAGCACCCCCGGGACTACAGCTCCCAGCATGCCCCGGGACTACAGCTCCCAGCACCCCCAGGACTACAGCTCCCAGCATGCCCCAGGACTACAGCTCCCAGCATGCCCCGGGACTACAGCTCCCAGCATGCCCCAGGACTACAGCTCCCAGCATGCCCCAGGACTACAGCTCCCAGCACCCCCAGGACTACAGCTCCCAGCACCCCCAGGACTACAGCTCCCAGCATGCCCCGGGACTACAGCTCCCAGCATGCCCCAGGACTACAGCTCCCAGCACCCCCGGGACTACAGCTCCCAGCATGCCCCAGGACTACAGCTCCCAGCATGCCCCAGGACTACAGCTCCCAGCACCCCCAGGACTACAGCTCCCAGCATCTACAGCTCCCAGCACCCCCAGGACTACAGCTCCCAGCACCCCCAGGACTACAGCTCCCAGCATGCCCCGGGACTACAGCTCCCAGCATGCCCCGGGACTACAGCTCCCAGCATCCCCCAGGACTACAGCTCCCAGCACCCCCAGGACTACAGCTCCCAGCATGCCCCGGGACTACAGCTCCCAGCACCCCCAGGACTACAGCTCCCAGCACGCCCCAGGGACTACAGCTCCCAGCACCCCAGGGACTACAGCTCCCAGCATGCCCCCAGGACTACAGCTCCCAGCACCCCCAGGACTACAGCTCCCAGCACCCCAGGACTACAGCTCCCAGCATGCCCCGGGACTACAGCTCCCAGCATGCCCCGGGACTACAGCTCCCAGCACCCCCAGGACTACAGCTCCCAGCATGCCCCAGGACTACAGCTCCCAGCATGCCCCAGGACTACAGCTCCCAGCACGCGGAGGCCAGGACTACAGCTCCCAGCATGCCCCAGGACTACAGCTCCCAGCATGCCCCAGGACTACAGCTCCCAGCATGCCCCAGGACTACAGCTCCCAGCATGCCCCAGGACTACAGCTCCCAGCAGCCCCCAGGACTACAGCTCCCAGCACCCCCAGGACTACAGCTCCCAGCATGCCCCAGGACTACAGCTCCGCAGCACAGCTCCAGAGCCCCCAGGACTACAGCTCCCAGCACCCCCAGGACTACAGCTCCCAGCATGCCCCGGGACTACAGCTCCCAGCACCCCCCAGGACTACAGCTCCCAGCATGCCCCGGGACTACAGCTCCCAGCACCCCCAGGACTACAGCTCCCAGCATGCCCCAGGACTACAGCTCCCAGCATGCCCCAGGACTACAGCTCCCAGCATGCCCCAGGGACTACAGCTCCCAGCAGCCCCAGGACTACAGCTCCCAGCATGCCCCAGGACTACAGCTCCCAGCACCCCCAGGACTACAGCTCCCAGCATGCCCCAGGACTACAGCTCCCAGCATGCCCCAGGACTACAGCTCCCAGCATGCCCCCAGGACTACAGCTCCCAGCACCCCCAGGACTACAGCTCCCAGCATGCCCCAGGACTACAGCTCCCAGCATGCCCCAGGACTACAGCTCCCAGCACCCCCAGGACTACAGCTCCCAGCATGCCCCAGGACTACAGCTCCCAGCATGCCCCAGGACTACAGCTCCCAGCACCCCAGGACTACAGCTCCCAGCACCCCCAGGACTACAGCTCCCAGCATGCCCCAGGACTACAGCTCCCAGCACGCCCCCAGGACTACAGCTCCCAGCATGCCCCAGGACTACAGCTCCCAGCATCCCCAGGACTACAGCTCCCAGCATGCCCCAGGACTACAGCTCCCAGCATGCCCCAGGACTACAGCTCCCAGCAGCCCCAGGACTACAGCTCCCAGCACCCCCAGGACTACAGCTCCCAGCATGCCCCAGGACTACAGCTCCCAGCACCCCCAGGACTACAGCTCCCAGCATGCCCCGGGACTACAGCTCCCAGCACCCCCAGGACTACAGCTCCCAGCATGCCCCGGGACTACAGCTCCCAGCACCCCCAGGACTACAGCTCCCAGCATGCCCCAGGACTACAGCTCCCAGCATGCCCCAGGACTACAGCTCCCAGCATGCCCCAGGACTACAGCTCCCAGCACCCCCAGGACTACAGCTCCCAGCATGCCCCAGGACTACAGCTCCCAGCATGCCCCCAGGAATACAGCTCCCAGCACCCCCAGGACTACAGCTCCCAGCATGCCCCAGGACTACAGCTCCCAGCATGCCCCAGGACTACAGCTCCCAGCATGCCCCGGGACTACAGCTCCCAGCACCCCCAGGACTACAGCTCCCAGCACCCCCAGGACTACAGCTCCCAGCAGCCCCAGGACTACAGCTCCCAGCATGCCCCAGGACTACAGCTCCCAGCACCCCAGGACTACAGCTCCCAGCATGCCCCGGGACTACAGCTCCCAGCACGCCCCAGGACTACAGCTCCCAGCATGCCCCCGGGACTACAGCTCCCAGCACCCCCAGGACTACAGCTCCCAGCACCCCCAGGACTACAGCTCCCAGCATGCCCCGGGACTACAGCTCCCAGCACCCCCAGGACTACAGCTCCCAGCATGCCCCAGGACTACAGCTCCCAGCATGCCCCCAGGACTACAGCTCCCAGCATGCCCCAGGACTACAGCTCCCAGCATGCCCCGGGACTACAGCTCCCAGCACCCCCAGGACTACAGCTCCCAGCATGCCCCAGGACTACAGCTCCCAGCATGCCCCAGGACTACAGCTCCCAGCACCCCCAGGACTACAGCTCCCAGCATGCCCAGGACTACAGCTCCCAGCATGGGTTGTGCCCAGGACTACAGCTCCCAGCACCCCCAGGACTACAGCTCCCAGCATGCCCCAGGGACTACAGCTCCCAGCACCCCAGGACTACAGCTCCCAGCATGCCCCGGGACTACAGCTCCCAGCATGCCCCAGGACTACAGCTCCCAGCACCCCCAGGACTACAGCTCCCAGCATGCCCCAGGACTACAGCTCCCAGCATGCCCCAGGACTACAGCTCCCAGCATGCCCCAGGACTACAGCTCCCAGCATGCCCCAGGACTACAGCTCCCAGCATGCCCCAGGACTACAGCTCCCAGCACCCCCAGGACTACAGCTCCCAGCACCCCCAGGACTACAGCTCCCAGCATGCCCCGGGACTACAGCTCCCAGCACCCCCAGGACTACAGCTCCCAGCATGCCCCGGGACTACAGCTCCCAGCACCCCCAGGACTACAGCTCCCAGCATGCCCCAGGACTACAGCTCCCAGCATGCCCCGGGACTACAGCTCCCAGCATGCCCCAGGACTACAGCTCCCAGCATGCCCCAGGACTACAGCTCCCAGCATGCCCCAGGACTACAGCTCCCAGCATGCCCCAGGACTACAGCTCCCAGCACCCCAGGACTACAGCTCCCAGCATGCCCCAGGACTACAGCTCCCAGCATGCCCCAGGACTACAGCTCCCAGCATGCCCCAGGGACTACAGCTCCCAGCACCCCCAGGACTACAGCTCCCAGCACCCCCAGGACTACAGCTCCCAGCATGCCCCAGGACTACAGCTCCCAGCATGCCCCAGGACTACAGCTCCCAGCACCCCCAGGACTACAGCTCCCAGCACCCCCAGGACTACAGCTCCCAGCATGCCCCGGGACTACAGCTCCCAGCATGCCCCAGGACTACAGCTCCCAGCACCCCCAGGACTACAGCTCCCAGCATGCCCCAGGACTACAGCTCCCAGCATGCCCCGGGACTACAGCTCCCAGCACCCCCAGGACTACAGCCCAGCACCCCCGGGACTACAGCTCCCAGCACCCCCAGGACTACAGCTCCCAGCATGCCCCAGGACTACAGCTCCCAGCACCCCCAGGACTACAGCTCCCAGCATGCCCCAGGACTACAGCTCCCAGCACGCCCCAGGACTACAGCTCCCAGCATGCCCCGGGACTACAGCTCCCAGCACGCCCCAGGACTACAGCTCCCAGCATGCCCCGGGACTACAGCTCCCAGCACCCCCAGGACTACAGCTCCCAGCATGCCCCAGGACTACAGCTCCCAGCATGCCCCGGGACTACAGCTCCCAGCATGCCCCAGGACTACAGCTCCCAGCATGCCCCAGGACTACAGCTCCCAGCATGCCCCAGGACTACAGCTCCCAGCACCCCCAGGACTACAGCTCCCAGCACCCCCAGGACTACAGCTCCCAGCATGCCCCAGGACTACAGCTCCCAGCATGCCCCAGGACTACAGCTCCCAGCATGCCCCAGGACTACAGCTCCCAGCATGCCCCAGGACTACAGCTCCCAGCACCCCCAGGACTACAGCTCCCAGCACCCCCAGGACTACAGCTCCCAGCATGCCCCGGGACTACAGCTCCCAGCATGCCCCAGGACTACAGCTCCCAGCATGCCCCAGGACTACAGCTCCCAGCATGCCCCGGGACTACAGCTCCCAGCATGCCCCAGGACTACAGCTCCCAGCATGCCCCAGGACTACAGCTCCCAGCATGCCCCAGGACTACAGCTCCCAGCACCCCCAGGACTACAGCTCCCAGCATGCCCCAGGACTACAGCTCCCAGCACCCCCAGGACTACAGCTCCCAGCATGCCCCAGGACTACAGCTCCCAGCATGCCCCAGGACTACAGCTCCCAGCACCCCCAGGACTACAGCTCCCAGCATGCCCCGGGACTACAGCTCCCAGCATGCCCCAGGACTACAGCTCCCAGCACCCCCAGGACTACAGCTCCCAGCATGCCCCGGGACTACAGCTCCCAGCACCCCCAGGACTACAGCTCCCAGCATGCCCCAGGACTACAGCTCCCAGCATGCCCCAGGACTACAGCTCCCAGCAGCCCCCAGGACTACAGCTCCCAGCATGCCCCAGGACTACAGCTCCCAGCACCCCCAGGACTACAGCTCCCAGCATGCCCCAGGACTACAGCTCCCAGCATGCCCCGGGACTACAGCTCCCAGCACCCCCAGGACTACAGCTCCCAGCATGCCCCGGGACTACAGCTCCCAGCATGCCCCGGGACTACAGCTCCCAGCATGCCCCAGGACTACAGCTCCCAGCATGCCCCAGGACTACAGCTCCCAGCATGCCCCAGGACTACAGCTCCCAGCATGCCCCAGGACTACAGCTCCCAGCACCCCCAGGACTACAGCTCCCAGCATGCCCCAGGACTACAGCTCCCAGCACCCCCAGGACTACAGCTCCCAGCATGCCCCGGGACTACAGCTCCCAGCACCCCCAGGACTACAGCTCCCAGCATGCCCCAGGACTACAGCTCCCAGCATGCCCCAGGACTACAGCTCCCAGCACCCCCAGGACTACAGCTCCCAGCATGCCCCGGGACTACAGCTCCCAGCATGCCCCAGGACTACAGCTCCCAGCACCCCCAGGACTACAGCTCCCAGCATGCCCCAGGACTACAGCTCCCAGCACCCCCAGGACTACAGCTCCCAGCATGCCCCAGGACTACAGCTCCCAGCATGCCCCAGGACTACAGCTCCCAGCACCCCCAGGACTACAGCTCCCAGCATGCCCCAGGACTACAGCTCCCAGCATGCCCCAGGACTACAGCTCCCAGCACGCCCCAGGACTACAGCTCCCAGCACCCCCAGGACTACAGCTCCCAGCATGCCCCAGGACTACAGCTCCCAGCATGCCCCAGGACTACAGCTCCCAGCATGCCCCAGGACTACAGCTCCCAGCACCCCCAGGACTACAGCTCCCAGCATGCCCCAGGACTACAGCTCCCAGCATGCCCCGGACTACAGCTCCCAGCACCCCCAGGACTACAGCTCCCAGCACCCCCAGGACTACAGCTCCCAGCACCCCCAGGACTACAGCTCCCAGCATGCCCGGGACTACAGCTCCCAGCACCCCCAGGACTACAGCTCCCAGCATGCCCCGGGACTACAGCTCCCAGCACCCCCAGGACTACAGCTCCCAGCATGCCCCGGACTACAGCTCCCAGCACCCCCAGGACTACAGCTCCCAGCACCCCCAGGACTACAGCTCCCAGCATGCCCCAGGACTACAGCTCCCAGCACCCCCAGGACTACAGCTCCCAGCATGCCCCGGACTACAGCTCCCAGCATGCTTATCCCAGGACTACAGCTCCCAGCATGCCCCAGGACTACAGCTCCCAGCATGCCCCAGGACTACAGCTCCCAGCATGCCCCAGGACTACAGCTCCCAGCATGCCCCGGGACTACAGCTCCCAGCATGCCCCAGGACTACAGCTCCCAGCATGCCCCAGGACTACAGCTCCCAGCACCCCCAGGACTACAGCTCCCAGCATGCCCCGGGACTACAGCTCCCAGCATGCCCCAGGACTACAGCTCCCAGCATGCCCCAGGACTACAGCTCCCAGCACCCCCAGGACTACAGCTCCCAGCATGCCCCAGGACTACAGCTCCCAGCATGCCCCAGGACTACAGCTCCCAGCACCCCCAGGACTACAGCTCCCAGCATGCCCCAGGACTACAGCTCCCAGCACCCCCAGGACTACAGCTCCCAGCATGCCCCAGGACTACAGCTCCCAGCATGCCCCAGGACTACAGCTCCCAGCACCCCCAGGACTACAGCTCCCAGCACCCCCGGGACTACAGCTCCCAGCATGCCCCAGGACTACAGCTCCCAGCAACCCCCAGGACTACAGCTCCCAGCACCCCCAGGACTACAGCTCCCAGCATGCCCCAGGACTACAGCTCCCAGCACCCCCAGGACTACAGCTCCCAGCATGCCCCAGGACTACAGCTCCCAGCATGCCCCAGGACTACAGCTCCCAGCACCCCCAGGACTACAGCTCCCAGCACCCCCCCGGACTACAGCTCCCAGCATGCCCCAGGACTACAGCTCCCAGCACCCCCAGGACTACAGCTCCCAGCATGCCCCGGGACTACAGCTCCCAGCATGCCCCAGGACTACAGCTCCCAGCATGCCCCAGGACTACAGCTCCCAGCACCCCCAGGACTACAGCTCCCAGCATGCCCCAGGACTACAGCTCCCAGCACCCCCAGGACTACAGCTCCCAGCATGCCCGGACTACAGCTCCCAGCATGCCCCAGGACTACAGCTCCCAGCATGCCCCAGGACTACAGCTCCCAGCACCCCAGGACTACAGCTCCCAGCATGCCCCGGGACTACAGCTCCCAGCATGCATCCCAGGACTACAGCTCCCAGCATGCCCCAGGACTACAGCTCCCAGCATGCCCCAGGACTACAGCTCCCAGCACCCCCAGGACTACAGCTCCCAGCATGCCCCAGGACTACAGCTCCCAGCACCCCCAGGACTACAGCTCCCAGCACCCCCAGGACTACAGCTCCCAGCATGCCCCAGGACTACAGCTCCCAGCATGCCCCAGGACTACAGCTCCCAGCACCCCCAGGACTACAGCTCCCAGCATGCCCCAGGACTACAGCTCCCAGCATGCCCCAGGACTACAGCTCCCAGCACCCCCAGGACTACAGCTCCCAGCATGCCCCGGGACTACAGCTCCCAGCATGCCCCAGGACTACAGCTCCCAGCAGCCCCCAGGACTACAGCTCCCAGCATCCCCCAGGACTACAGCTCCCAGCATGCCCCGGGACTACAGCTCCCAGCATGCCCCAGGACTACAGCTCCCAGCATGCCCCAGGACTACAGCTCCCAGCATGCCCCAGGACTACAGCTCCCAGCACCCCCAGGACTACAGCTCCCAGCATGCCCCAGGACTACAGCTCCCAGCACCCCCAGGACTACAGCTCCCAGCACCCCCAGGACTACAGCTCCCAGCATCCCCCAGGACTACAGCTCCCAGCATGCCCCAGGACTACAGCTCCCAGCACCCCCAGGACTACAGCTCCCAGCATGCCCCAGGACTACAGCTCCCAGCACCCCCAGGACTACAGCTCCCAGCACCCCCAGGACTACAGCTCCCAGCATGCCCCAGGACTACAGCTCCCAGCACCCCCAGGACTACAGCTCCCAGCATGCCCCGGGACTACAGCTCCCAGCATGCCCCAGGACTACAGCTCCCAGCATGCCCCAGGACTACAGCTCCCAGCACCCCCAGGGACTACAGCTCCCAGCATGCCCCAGGACTACAGCTCCCAGCACCCCCAGGACTACAGCTCCCAGCATGCCCCAGGACTACAGCTCCCAGCATGCCCCAGGACTACAGCTCCCAGCACCCCCAGGACTACAGCTCCCAGCATGCCCCAGGACTACAGCTCCCAGCATGCCCCGGGACTACAGCTCCCAGCACCCCCAGGACTACAGCTCCCAGCATGCCCCAGGACTACAGCTCCCAGCATGCCCCAGGACTACAGCTCCCAGCACCCCAGGACTACAGCTCCCAGCATGCCCCCAGGACTACAGCTCCCAGCATGCCCCAGGGACTACAGCTCCCAGCACCCCCAGGACTACAGCTCCCAGCATGCCCCAGGACTACAGCTCCCAGCATGCCCCAGGACTACAGCTCCCAGCACCCCCAGGACTACAGCTCCCAGCACCCCCAGGACTACAGCTCCCAGCATGCCCCAGGACTACAGCTCCCAGCACCCCCAGGACTACAGCTCCCAGCATGCCCCAGGACTACAGCTCCCAGCATGCCCCAGGACTACAGCTCCCAGCACCCCCAGGACTACAGCTCCCAGCATGCCCCAGGACTACAGCTCCCAGCATCCCCAGGACTACAGCTCCCAGCATGCCCCAGGACTACAGCTCCCAGCACCCCCAGGACTACAGCTCCCAGCATGCCCCAGGACTACAGCTCCCAGCATGCCCCAGGACTACAGCTCCCAGCATGCCCCAGGACTACAGCTCCCAGCACCCCCAGGACTACAGCTCCCAGCATGCCCCAGGACTACAGCTCCCAGCATCCCCCAGGACTACAGCTCCCAGCATGCCCCAGGACTACAGCTCCCAGCATGCCCCAGGACTACAGCTCCCAGCACCCCCAGGACTACAGCTCCCAGCATGCCCCAGGGACTACAGCTCCCAGCATGCCCCAGGACTACAGCTCCCAGCATGCCCCAGGACTACAGCTCCCAGCATGCCCCAGGACTACAGCTCCCAGCACCCCCAGGACTACAGCTCCCAGCATGCCCCAGGACTACAGCTCCCAGCACCCCCAGGACTACAGCTCCCAGCACCCCCAGGACTACAGCTCCCAGCATGCCCCAGGACTACAGCTCCCAGCACCCCAGGACTACAGCTCCCAGCATGCCCCGGGACTACAGCTCCCAGCATGCCCCAGGACTACAGCTCCCAGCACCCCCAGGACTACAGCTCCCAGCATGCCCCAGGACTACAGCTCCCAGCACCCCCAGGACTACAGCTCCCAGCACCCCCAGGACTACAGCTCCCAGCATGCCCCAGGACTACAGCTCCCAGCACCCCCAGGACTACAGCTCCCAGCATGCCCCAGGACTACAGCTCCCAGCACCCCCGGGACTACAGCTCCCAGCACCCCCAGGACTACAGCTCCCAGCATGCCCCAGGACTACAGCTCCCAGCATGCCCCAGGACTACAGCTCCCAGCACCCCCAGGACTACAGCTCCCAGCATGCCCCAGGACTACAGCTCCCAGCATGCCCCAGGACTACAGCTCCCAGCACCCCCAGGACTACAGCTCCCAGCATGCCCCAGGACTACAGCTCCCAGCACCCCCAGGACTACAGCTCCCAGCATGCCCCAGGACTACAGCTCCCAGCATCCCCAGGACTACAGCTCCCAGCATGCCCCCAGGACTACAGCTCCCAGCATGCCCCAGGACTACAGCTCCCAGCACCCCCAGGACTACAGCTCCCAGCATGCCCCAGGACTACAGCTCCCAGCACCCCCAGGACTACAGCTCCCAGCAGTGCCCCCAGGACTACAGCTCCCAGCATGCCCCAGGACTACAGCTCCCAGCACCCCCAGGACTACAGCTCCCAGCATGCCCCGGGACTACAGCTCCCAGCATGCCCCAGGACTACAGCTCCCAGCACCCCCAGGACTACAGCTCCCAGCATGCCCCAGGACTACAGCTCCCAGCATGCCCCGGGACTACAGCTCCCAGCATGCCCCAGGACTACAGCTCCCAGCACCCCCAGGACTACAGCTCCCAGCATCCCCAGGACTACAGCTCCCAGCATGCCCCAGGACTACAGCTCCCAGCATGCCCCAGGACTACAGCTCCCAGCATGCCCCAGGACTACAGCTCCCAGCACGCCCCAGGACTACAGCTCCCAGCATGCCCCGGGACTACAGCTCCCAGCATGCCCCAGGACTACAGCTCCCAGCATGCCCCAGGACTACAGCTCCCAGCATGCCCCAGGACTACAGCTCCCAGCACCCCCAGGACTACAGCTCCCAGCATGCCCCAGGACTACAGCTCCCAGCACCCCCAGGACTACAGCTCCCAGCACCCCCAGGACTACAGCTCCCAGCATGCCCCAGGACTACAGCTCCCAGCACCCCCAGGACTACAGCTCCCAGCATGCCCCGGGACTACAGCTCCCAGCATGCCCCAGGACTACAGCTCCCAGCACCCCCAGGACTACAGCTCCCAGCATGCCCCAGGACTACAGCTCCCAGCACCCCCGGGACTACAGCTCCCAGCACCCCCAGGACTACAGCTCCCAGCATGCCCCAGGACTACAGCTCCCAGCACCCCCAGGACTACAGCTCCCAGCATGCCCCAGGACTACAGCTCCCAGCACCCCCAGGACTACAGCTCCCAGCACCCCCAGGACTACAGCTCCCAGCATGCCCCAGGACTACAGCTCCCAGCATGCCCCAGGACTACAGCTCCCAGCACCCCCAGGACTACAGCTCCCAGCATGCCGCCCAAGGACTACAGCTCCCAGCATGCCCCAGGACTACAGCTCCCAGCATGCCCCAGGACTACAGCTCCCAGCACCCCAGGACTACAGCTCCCAGCATGCCCCAGGACTACAGCTCCCAAGGACTAGCATCCCCAGGACTACAGCTCCCAGCACGCCCAGGACTACAGCTCCCAGCACCCCCAGGACTACAGCTCCCAGCATGCCCCAGGACTACAGCTCCCAGCACCCCCAGGACTACAGCTCCCAGCATGCCCCAGGACTACAGCTCCCAGCATGCCCCAGGACTACAGCTCCCAGCACCCCCAGGACTACAGCTCCCAGCATGCCCCAGGACTACAGCTCCCAGCACCCCCAGGACTACAGCTCCCAGCACCCCCAGGACTACAGCTCCCAGCATGCCCCAGGACTACAGCTCCCAGCACCCCCAGGACTACAGCTCCCAGCATGCCCCAGGACTACAGCTCCCAGCACCCCCAGGACTACAGCTCCCAGCACCCCCAGGACTACAGCTCCCAGCATGCCCCAGGACTACAGCTCCCAGCACCCCCAGGACTACAGCTCCCAGCATGCCCCGGGACTACAGCTCCCAGCATGCCCCGGGACTACAGCTCCCAGCACCCCCAGGACTACAGCTCCCAGCATGCCCCAGGACTACAGCTCCCAGCACCCCCAGGACTACAGCTCCCAGCATGCCCCAGGACTACAGCTCCCAGCATGCCCCGGGACTACAGCTCCCAGCATGCCCCAGGACTACAGCTCCCAGCACCCCCAGGACTACAGCTCCCAGCACCCCCAGGACTACAGCTCCCAGCATGCCCCAGGGACTACAGCTCCCAGCATGCCCCAGGACTACAGCTCCCAGCATGCCCCAGGACTACAGCTCCCAGCATGCCCCAGGACTACAGCTCCCAGCACCCCCAGGACTACAGCTCCCAGCATGCCCCAGGACTACAGCTCCCAGCACCCCCAGGACTACAGCTCCCAGCACCCCCAGGGACTACAGCTCCCAGCATGCCCCAGGACTACAGCTCCCAGCACCCCCAGGACTACAGCTCCCAGCATGCCCCAGGACTACAGCTCCCAGCATGCCCCAGGACTACAGCTCCCAGCACCCCCAGGACTACAGCTCCCAGCACCCCCAGGACTACAGCTCCCAGCATGCCCCGGGACTACAGCTCCCAGCATGCCCCAGGACTACAGCTCCCAGCACCCCCAGGACTACAGCTCCCAGCATGCCCCGGGACTACAGCTCCCAGCATGCCCCAGGACTACAGCTCCCAGCACCCCCAGGACTACAGCTCCCAGCATGCCCCAGGGACTACAGCTCCCAGCATGCCCCAGGACTACAGCTCCCAGCACCCCCAGGACTACAGCTCCCAGCATGCCCCGGGACTACAGCTCCCAGCACCCCCAGGACTACAGCTCCCAGCATGCCCCAGGACTACAGCTCCCAGCACCCCCAGGACTACAGCTCCCAGCATGCCCCGGGACTACAGCTCCCAGCATGCCCCAGGACTACAGCTCCCAGCACCCCCAGGACTACAGCTCCCAGCATGCCCCAGGACTACAGCTCCCAGCACCCCCAGGACTACAGCTCCCAGCATGCCCCAGGACTACAGCTCCCAGCATGCCCCGGGACTACAGCTCCCAGCATGCCCCAGGACTACAGCTCCCAGCAGCCCCCAGGACTACAGCTCCCAGCATTTTTTAGCCCCCAGGACTACAGCTCCCAGCATGCCCCGGGACTACAGCTCCCAGCATGCCCCAGGACTACAGCTCCCAGCATGCCCCAGGACTACAGCTCCCAGCACCCCCAGGACTACAGCTCCCAGCATGCCCCAGGACTACAGCTCCCAGCACCCCCAGGACTACAGCTCCCAGCATGCCCCAGGACTACAGCTCCCAGCATGCCCCAGGACTACAGCTCCCAGCACCCCCAGGACTACAGCTCCCAGCATGCCCCAGGACTACAGCTCCCAGCATGCCCCAGGACTACAGCTCCCAGCACCCCCAGGACTACAGCTCCCAGCACCCCCAGGACTACAGCTCCCAGCATGCCCCAGGACTACAGCTCCCAGCATGCCCCAGGACTACAGCTCCCAGCATGCCCCGGGACTACAGCTCCCAGCACCCCCAGGACTACAGCTCCCAGCACCCCCAGGACTACAGCTCCCAGCACCCCCAGGACTACAGCTCCCAGCATGCCCCAGGACTACAGCTCCCAGCACCCCCAGGACTACAGCTCCCAGCATGCCCCAGGACTACAGCTCCCAGCACCCCCAGGACTACAGCTCCCAGCATGCCCCAGGACTACAGCTCCCAGCACCCCCAGGACTACAGCTCCCAGCACCCCCAGGACTACAGCTCCCAGCATGCCCCAGGACTACAGCTCCCAGCACCCCCAGGACTACAGCTCCCAGCATGCCCCAGGACTACAGCTCCCAGCATGCCCCAGGACTACAGCTCCCAGCACCCCCAGGACTACAGCTCCCAGCATGCCCCAGGACTACAGCTCCCAGCATGCCCCGGGACTACAGCTCCCAGCATGCCCCAGGACTACAGCTCCCAGCATGCCCCAGGACTACAGCTCCCAGCACCCCCAGGACTACAGCTCCCAGCATGCCCCGGGACTACAGCTCCCAGCATGCCCCAGGACTACAGCTCCCAGCATGCCCCAGGACTACAGCTCCCAGCACCCCCAGGACTACAGCTCCCAGCATGCCCCAGGACTACAGCTCCCAGCATGCCCCAGGACTACAGCTCCCAGCATCCCCCAGGACTACAGCTCCCAGCATGCCCCAGGACTACAGCTCCCAGCACCCCCAGGACTACAGCTCCCAGCACCCCCAGGACTACAGCTCCCAGCATGCCCCGGGACTACAGCTCCCAGCATGCCCCGGGACTACAGCTCCCAGCATGCCCCAGGACTACAGCTCCCAGCACCCCCAGGACTACAGCTCCCAGCATGCCCCAGGACTACAGCTCCCAGCACCCCCAGGACTACAGCTCCCAGCATGCCCCGGACTACAGCTCCCAGCATGCCCCAGGACTACAGCTCCCAGCATGCCCCAGGACTACAGCTCCCAGCACCCCCAGGACTACAGCTCCCAGCATGCCCCGGGACTACAGCTCCCAGCATGCCCCAGGACTACAGCTCCCAGCATGCCCCAGGGACTACAGCTCCCAGCATGCCCCAGGACTACAGCTCCCAGCATGCCCCAGGACTACAGCTCCCAGCACCCCCAGGACTACAGCTCCCAGCATGCCCCAGGACTACAGCTCCCAGCATGCCCCAGGACTACAGCTCCCAGCATTGCCCCAGGACTACAGCTCCCAGCACCCCCAGGACTACAGCTCCCAGCATGCCCCAGGACTACAGCTCCCAGCATGCCCCAGGACTACAGCTCCCAGCACCCCCAGGACTACAGCTCCCAGCATGCCCCAGGACTACAGCTCCCAGCATGCCCCAGGACTACAGCTCTCTCCCACCACGCCCCAGGACTAACAGCTCCCAGCACCCCAGGACTACAGCTCCCAGCATGCCCCGGGACTACAGCTCCCAGCATGCCCCAGGACTACAGCTCCCAGCATGCCCCAGGACTACAGCTCCCAGCATGCCCCAGGACTACAGCTCCCAGCATGCCCCGGGACTACAGCTCCCAGCACCCCCAGGACTACAGCTCCCAGCACCCCCAGGACTACAGCTCCCAGCATGCCCCAGGACTACAGCTCCCAGCATGCCCCAGGACTACAGCTCCCAGCACCCCCAGGACTACAGCTCCCAGCATGCCCCGGGACTACAGCTCCCAGCATGCCCCAGGACTACAGCTCCCAGCATGCCCCAGGACTACAGCTCCCAGCAGCCCCAGGGACTACAGCTCCCAGCATGCCCCGGGACTACAGCTCCCAGC